>NC_056732.1:939403320-939428320 GCF_019279795.1 Protopterus annectens
AACATCCTCACTGACTCATATAATCCTGGTATCCAACATCTTGACTGACTCATATAATCACTGGTACCCAACATCCTCGCTGACTTATATGATCACTGGTACCCAACATCCTCACTGACTCATATGATCACTGTTACCCAACACCCTCACTAACTCATATAATAACTGATACCCAACATCCTCACTGACTCATTTAATCACTGGTACCCAACATCCTCAATGACTCATATAATAACTAGTACCCAACAACCTCACTGACTCATTTAATCACTGGTACCAAACATCCTCAATGTCTCATATAATCACTGGTACCCAACATCCTCACTAACTCATATAATCACTGGCACAAACATCCTCACTGATTCATATAATCACTGGTACCCAAACATCCTCACTGATTCATATAATCACTGGTACCCAACACTCTCACTGACTCATATAATCAATGATACCCAACATCTTCACTGACTCATATAATCACTGGTACCCAACATCCTCACTTATTCATATAATCACTGGTACCTAACATCCTCACTGACTCATATAATTATTGGTACCCAACATCCTCACTGACTCATATAATCACTGGTACCCAACATCCTCACTGACTCATATAATCATTGGTACCCAACATCCTCACTGACTCATATAATCAATGGTACCCAACATCCTCACTGAATGATATAATCACTGGTACCCAACATCTTCACTGACTCATATGATCACTGGTACCCAAACCCTCACTGACTCATATAATAACTGGTACCCAACATCCTCACTGACTCATTTAATCACTGGTACCCAACATCCTGAATGACTCATATAATAACTGGTACCCAACATCCTCACTGACTCATTTAATCACTGGTACCAAACATCCTCAATGACTCATATAATCACTGGTACCCAACATCCTCACTGACTCATATAATCACTGGCATAAACATCCTCACTGATTCATATAATCACTGGTACACAAAATCCTCACTGACTCATATAATCACTGGTACCCAACATCCTCACTGACTCATATAATCTCTGGTACCTAACATGTTCACTGACTCATATAATCATTGGTACCCAACATCCTCACTGACTCATATAATCAATGGTACCCAACATCCTCACTGAATGATATAATCACTGGTACCCAACACCCTCACTGACTTATATAATCACTGGTACCCAGCATCCTCACTGATTCATATAATCACTGGTACCTAACAGCCACACTGACTCATTTAATCACTGGTACCCAACATCCTCACTGGCTCATAATCACTGGTAGCCAACACCCTCACTGACTCCTATAATCATAGGTACCCAAAACGCTTACTGACTTATATAATCAGTTGTACCCAACATCCTCACTGACTCATATAATCATTGGTACCTAACATTCTCACTGACTCACATAATCACTGGTACCCAAACATCCTCACTGATTCATATAATCACTGGTACCCAACATCCTCACTGACTCATGTAATCCCTGGTATCCAAAATCCTCACTGACTCATATAATCACTGGTACCCAACATCCTCGCTGACTTATATGATCACTGGTACCCAACATCCTCACTAACTCATATAATAACTGATACCCAACATCCTCACTGACTCATTTAATCACTGGTACCCAACATCCTCAATGACTCATATAATAACTAGTACCCAACATCCTCACTGACTCATTTAATCACTGGTACCAAACATCCTCAATGACTCATATAATCACTGGTACCCAACATCCTCACTAACTCATATAATCACTGGCACAAACATCCTCACTGATTCATATAATCACTGGTACCCAAACATCCTCACTGATTCATATAATCACTGGTACCCAACACTCTCACTGACTCATATAATCAATGATACCCATCATCTTCATTGACACATATAATCACTGGTACCCAACATCCTCACTTATTCATATAATCATTGGTACCTAACATCCTCACTGACTCATATAATTATTGGTACCCAACATCCTCACTGACTCATATAATCTCTGGTACCCAACATCCTAAATGACTCATTTAATCACTGGTACCCAACAACCTCACTGACTCATTTAATCACTGGTACCAAACATCCTCAATGTCTCATATAATCACTGGTACCCAACATCCTCACTAACTCATATAATCACTGGCATAAACATCCTCACTGATTCATATAATCACTGGTACCCAAACATCCTCACTGATTCATATAATCACTGGTACCCAACACTCTCACTGACTCATATAATCAATGATACCCATCATCTTCATTGACACATATAATCACTGGTACCCAACATCCTCACTTATTCATATAATCATTGGTACCTAACATCCTCACTGACTCATATAATCTCTGGTACCCAACATCCTCACTGACTCATTTAATCACTGGTACCCAACATCCACACTGAATCATATAATCACTGATATCCAACATCCTCACTGATTCATATAATCACTGGTACCTAACAGCCACACTGACTCATTTAATCACTGGTACCCAACATCCTCACTGGCTCATATAATCACTGGTACCCAACACCCTCACTGACTCTTATAATCACTGGTAGCCAACACCCTCACTGACTCCTATAATCATTGGTACCCAAAACGCTTGCTGACTTATATAATCAGTTGTACCCAACATCCTCACTGACTCATATAATCATTGGTACCTAACATTCTCACTGACTCACATAATCACTGGTACCCAAACATCCTCACTGATTCATATAATAACTGGTACCCAACATCCTCACTGACTCATATAATCCTGGTATCCAACATCTTGACTGACTCATATAATCACTGGTACCCAACATCCTCGCTGACTTATATGATCACTGGTACCCAACATCCTCACTGACTCATATGATCACTGTTACCCAACACCCTCACTAACTCATATAATAACTGATACCCAACATCCTCACTGACTCATTTAATCACTGGTACCCAACATCCTCAATGACTCATATAATAACTAGTACCCAACAACCTCACTGACTCATTTAATCACTGGTACCAAACATCCTCAATGTCTCATATAATCACTGGTACCCAACATCCTCACTAACTCATATAATCACTGGCACAAACATCCTCACTGATTCATATAATCACTGGTACCCAAACATCCTCACTGATTCATATAATCACTGGTACCCAACACTCTCACTGACTCATATAATCAATGATACCCAACATCTTCACTGACTCATATAATCACTGGTACCCAACATCCTCACTGACTCATATAATCACTGGTACCTAACATCCTCACTGACTCATATAATTATTGGTACCCAACATCCTCACTGACTCATATAATCTCTGGTACCCAACATCCTCACTGACTCATATAATCAATGGTACCCAACATCCTCACTGAATGATATAATCACTGGTACCCAACACCCTCACTGACTTATATAATCACTGGTACCCAGCATCCTCACTGATTCATATAATCACTGGTACCTAGCAGCCACACTGACTCATTTAATCACTGGTACACAACATCCTCACTGGCACGTATAATCACTGGTACCCAACATCCTCACTGACTCTTATAATCACTGATACCCAACACGCTTACTGACTTATATAATCAGTTGTACCCAACATCCTCACTGACTCATATAATCATTGGTACCTAACATTCTCACTGACTCACATTATCACTGGTACCAAACATCCTCACTGATTCATATAATAACTGGTACCAAACATCCTCACTGACTCATGTAAGCCCTGGTATCCAACATCCTCACTGACTCATATAATCACTGGTACCCAACATCCTTGCTGACATATATGATCACTGGTACCCAACATCTTCACTAACTCATATAATAACTGATACCCAACATCCTCACTGACTCATTTAATCACTGGTACCCCACATCCTCAATGACTCATATAATAACTAGTACCCTACAGCCAAACTGACTCATTTAATCACTGGTACCAAACATCCTCAATGTCTTATATAATCACTGGTACCCAACATCCTCACTATCTTATATAATCACTGGCAAAAACATCCTCACTGATTCATATGATCACTGGTACCCAAACATCCTCACTGATTCATATAATCACTGGTACCCAACACTCTCACTGACTCATATAATCAATGATACCCATCATCTTCATTGACACATATAATCACTGGTACCCAACATCCTCACTTATTCATATAATCATTGGTACCTAACATTCTCACTGACACATATAATTATTGGTACTCAACATCCTCACTGACTCATATAATCTCTGGTACACAACATCCTAAATGGCTCATATAATCATTGGTACCCAACATCCTCATTGACTCATATAATCACTGGTACCCAACATCCTCACTCATTCAAATAATCACTGATATCCAACATCCTCACTGATTCATTTAATCACTAGTACCCAATATCCTCACTGACTCATATAATCACTGGTACCCAACACCCTCACTGACTCATATAATCACTGGTTCCCAACACCCTCACTTACTTTTATAATCACTGGTACCCAACATCCTCACTGACTCATATAATCATTGGTACCCAACATCCTCACTGACACATATAATCATTGGTACCCAACATCCTCACTGACTCATATAATCACTGGTACCCAACACCCTCAATGACTTATATAATCACTGGTACCCCGCATCCTCACTGATTCATATAATCACTGATATCCAACATCCTCACTAATTCCTGTAATCATTGATACCCAACATCCTCACTGACTCATATAATCACTTGTATCTAACACCCTCACTGATTCATAGTACCTAACATCTTCACTAACTCATATAATCACTGGTACTCGATATCCTCACTGACTCATATAATCACTGGTAGCCAACATCCTCACTGATTCATATAATCACTGGTACCCAACATCCTCATTGATTCATATAATCACTGATATCCAACATCCTCACTGATTCATATAATCACTGGTACCTAACATCCTCACTGACTCATATAATCACTGGTACCCAAACATCCTCACTGATTCATAGTACCTAACATCCTCACTGAGTCATATAATCACCAGTACCCAATATCCTCACTGCCACATATAATCACTGGTACCTAACATCCTCACTGGTTCATATAATCACTGGTATCCAACATCCTCACTGACTCATATAATCACTGGTTCCCAACATCCTCATTGACTCATGTAATCACTGGTACCCAAACACCCTCATTGATTCATATAGTCACTGGTTCCTAACATCCTCACTGACATATATAATCATTGGCATCCAACATCCTCAATGACTCATATAATCACTGGTATCCATCATGCTCACTGACTCATATAATCAGTTGTATGCAACATCCTCACTGATTCATATAATCACTGGTTCCCAAACATCTTCACTGACATATATAATCACTGGCACCCAACATCCTCAATGACTCATATAATCACTGGTACCCAACAGCCTCACTGACTTATATAATCACTGGTACCCAGCATCCTCACTGACTCATTTAATCACTGGTATGCAAAATCCTCACTGACTCTTATAATCACTGGTACCTAACATCCTCACAGACTCATTTAATCACTGGTACCCAACACTCTCACTGACTCTTATAATCACTGGTACCTAACATCCTCACAGACTCATTTAATCACTGGTACCCAACATCTTCTCTGACTCAAATAATCACTGGTACCCAACACCATCACTGATTCTTATAATAACTGGTACCAAACATCCTCACTGACTCATTTAATTACTGGTACCCAACATCCACACTGAATCATATAATCACTGGTTTCCAACATTCTCTCTGACTCATATAATCACATGTACCCAACTCTCTCACTGACTTGTATAATCACTGCTACCTAATATCCTTACTGACTCATATAATCACTGGTACTCAACACCCTCACTGACTTGTATAATCACTGCTACCCAACATCCTTACTGACTCATATAATCACTGGTACCCAACATCCTTAAAGATTCATATAATCACTGGTACCCAACTTCCTCACTGATTCATATAATCACTCATACCCAACATCCTCACTGACTCATATAATCACTTGTTTGCAAACATCCTCACTGATTCATATAATCACTGGTTCCCACCATCCTCACTGACTTGTATAATCACTGCTACCCAACATCCTCACTGACTCATATAATCATTGGTACCCAACATCCTTACTGACTGATATAATCATTGGTACCAAACATCCTCACTGACTCGTATAATCAGTGGTACCCAACATCCTCACTGACTTGTATAATCAGTGGTACCTAGCATCCTCACTAATTCATATAATCACTGGTATCCAACATCCTCACTGACTCATATAATCATTTCACCCAAACATCCTCACTGATTCATATAATCAATGGTTCCCAACATCCTCACTGATTCATATAATCACTGCTACCTAACATCATCACTGACTCATATAATCATTGGTACCCAACATCCTCACTGTCTCATACAATCAGTGGTACCTAGCATCCTCACTGTTTCATTTAATCACTGGTACCCACCATCCTCACTGACTCATATAATCACTGGTATCCAACACCCTCACTGATTCATAGTACCTAACATCCTCACTGATGCATATAATCAGTGGTATGCAACACCCTCACTGACTCATATAATCACTTTTACTCAACATCCTCACTGATTCATATAATCACTGGTACCCAACACCCTCACTGACTCATATAATCACTGATATTCAACATCCTCACTGACTCATAGTACCTAACATTCTCACTGACTTTTATAATCACTGGTATCCAACATCCTTACTGACTTATATAATCACTGGTTCCCAACATCCTCACTGACGCATATATTCACTTTTACTCATCATCTTCACTGATTTATATAATCACTGGTACTCAACATCCTCACTGACTCATTTAATCACTGGTACACAACACCCTCACTGCCTCATGTAATCTCTGTTACCCAACACCCTCACGGACTCATATAATCACTGGTACCCAACATCCTCACTGATTCATATATTCACTGGTACCCATCATCCTCACTTACTCATATAATCACTGGTACCCAACATCTTCACTAACTGATATAATCATAATTTAATGAATACAGCACATACAGTTTTTACCTTCCCCCATGCTTTTACTGTCTCCAGGAATCAATCAATCAATCATTCAGCCAATCAGCACAAAAAAAAAAAAAAAAAACCTAAAAAAAACTTAGAAGTCATTAAGATAATTACCTAGGAGATTTACCGGCTTTTAACGTCATTACTCTTCCTGAGCCTTCATACTAAAACACTCTTTGTAACAAACTCTTAATTTAAAGGAACAGTTACACAAAACCTTTACAGAGAGCAGTCTAGGTGTGATGAAATTAACAATAACTTTGTAGAAGTAACTATCACAACCTGAGAGACTTACACTTAAATATAGCTAACAAACTATAAAAAGCGTTGCAGCTCTAAAGCGCCTTCCACCCAAAATTCTGGCCATGTTAACCACATTATATTACTACTGGCCAGTTACATTCACTCAGATCGTTGCACTGTCTAGCTGTCTGCACCCCCTTTTCTAATTTTTGCACATGCTGCATCAAATAATTTAAATCCCAACAAAAGTAAAAAAAACCCAGCAAGCAAGCATTGTACCCTGGGTCTAATACTTGGCTAAAACTATTTATTTGTTAATAAAAGTAGAGCACTGATTTACAAGGACCTTATCCACTCTCAGCGAGGGACCACTGTCTGGTTAAATGACTTACTGTGAGCCATGCAGCAGGTAAATAGAGACTGAGGGAATTACCTTTAGACTATAGAAAGCAGCTGTTCATATAACACCTCTGCACAAATTATTAGACTAAACTAGATCCAGATACTACTCTCCCAAGTATGTGCGATCACAATAATACTACATTCTTCTCAGCACATACTCCAGCTCTCAAGGTAAAACAGTCACTTACAAAATGTTTATTTTATTTCTTAAAAGGGATAGGTCAACTTAGCCTGCAAGACCCCATTTCAACAGTGACCCAGGGAGAAAAGTTCCATCACAAGTTTAAAAGACAACCAGGAAACAGGAGTGCGTGTAGACCAAAAACCTCACTCTGGAATACTGTGAAACGTTCAGCAAATGCAGAAATGCAAGGAAAATCTCTTTGCAATTTGACCAAAGCTCAAAAAATTCTCGCCAAGAAAATAGCAAAGTAATGAGCAAAAAATCTTTATTCCACAAAAAAAAAAAAAAGAAAAACTTCTTAATGTTGCAACCGTTCAAAATTTAACATAACAACTACGTTGAACCTCATTTTTTCTGTGACATATTGATTACAACGTGGTTGTGTATATGGTTGTACATGTATTTTCAAGCAGATTTTTATCATTAAATGTGTCAGAATGCAATGTATTATATTTGGATTATTTTAATACACACTTTTTATTGATGCATGAAATGTATATGTTGAATCAGTCTTCTGTATTAAATTTTTAAATGTATATATTTTTTTAAAAAGACATGGTTGATTAACCAAATGACTGATTAATTATTCAATCAATTAATATAATAATTTAACGCATTTCAGCATATATAAGCAAGATCTGTTGTGCAAAGAAATCACACTTGAAAAAGCCCGTTACGAACGGGCGAAAGCGCTTGTGTTGGAGTTTGGTTCGTGTCTGTGGAATAAAGATTTTTTGCTCATTACTTTGCTATTTTCTTGGCGAGAATTTTTTGAGCTTTGGTCAAATTGCAAAGAGATTTTCCTTGCATTTCTGCATTTGCTGAACGTTTCACAGTATTCCAGAGTGAGGTTTTTGGTCTACACGCACTCCTGTTTCCTGGTTGTGTTTTGCTGCTTCCTTTGACAAGTTTAAAAGACTTATAATGTATGATGATTGCAATAAGGAACCAAATGAATATGAACATGAGACAAATAAAAGAAAACACTGCAAACAGATAAACACAATGTACAGTGTGTGTGTGTGTGTGTGTGTGTGTGTATATATATATATATATATATATATATATATATATAAATATATATATATATATATATATATATATATATATATATATTTATACAGGTATACATACATATATACATGTTTGCATATGAGCTAGATTGCTTTATCCTGCTTAGTGTATTAAGTTGTTAAGAAGAGTAAAACTGAAGGCACATTATCATTATCCTCCTGGTCTCAATTCTTATGTAAGCATTAGATCTGCTTTAAAGGTGCATAAATGATTATTATTTTTTGTACATACATATATATATATTTTTTTTCTACAGTTTTTTACACAGCATTTCTTATAGTATTTTGTACACAGCTCCATTCATATTGTACTTCGCATTGTACTTGGTATTTGCTGTTCATTTGGAGCATTGTTGCATTTCCTTTCATTTTGGATTTTACATGCTCTCAGTGTGAAGCACTGGATGTTTTCTTCATCCAGTTAGAATCAGTTTGATGATCATAGGCATTTAAAGCATATTTATATGTCAACAGTTTCATTAAGTCAGATTTTTGTGATTTATAACAGAAAGAGCAGATGTTTTTAGTTTTATCCATGCAGGTTAGTTAATTAATTTATTTAGTTTGATAGCATCCTAATATAATGGTATTAATGAATGTTTTAAAATGTTATGAAATGTTATGTATGTATGCATTTCACTATTGCTAATGGAGCTGCATTGATTTAGCATTCATTCAAATAGAGGTGCATTATAGGAACGTTTTAGAAGTTTTTAGTGTAGAAGAGAGGCTACACCCTCTGATTAATTGTTTCAATTGTTCTAATTATTTGATTGACCGATTATTTGTTACACCTGATGTATTAGAAAGGATTAGATATTTCCTTTTACTATATAAATGGATTCAAACAGACAATGTATTAGATCTGAAGAAGCGTGCAGTTTGTGCACGCGAAAGCACTCATCCTTTTTTCAATAAACTGTATTTTATCGTGGTGGTCTACTTCTACTCTTTCTACTACTGTTAAGAAGAGTAGTCGAAAGCTGTAGATACTAGATAAATTTACAGCTGATCAATGATGTTAGTGGTTGAGTTAAATTAAGATGCAAGAATAGAAGAATAACAGATGTGTCCATGACAACTAAAATAAACACAGCACAACTGTTTACAACTTATTAAATCCTCTGCTACTAGCACAAACCAAATACTACCAAATCTGTATTAAAAGAACAAATCACTGTAATTGTATAAGGTTTACTAGAGAAATCAAACAGCAGTAAAATACAAGGTCTATGCATTGTCCCATTTCAAAGCAAATAACACACAAGATACATGAGCAACTTTATGCAGTTTAAAGAACCATTCTAAAATATGATAGATAAACGAAGTCAAACAGTAAAGCATTTATTTTCCAGTTACCTACCATAAGCAGTTACAAAGCCCTGGGGAATTGGAACCTATCCCAGCATTCAGTGAATGGAAAGAAGGAAGCGTATGCATGCACACACACACACACACACACACACACACACACACACACACACACACACACACACACACACACACACACACACACACACGTGCACATTTACATGCACACGCGTGCGCGCGCACGCACACACACACACACACACACACACACACACACACATTAGGCAGAGAGATACATACATATACATATACTAGACACAGATGCACACACACAAAAACACACATGTACATGTATGTATACATACCCACACACTAACTCACGCATGCAAACACACACACACATACGCACACACACACACACACACACACACACACACACACACACACACACACACACACACACACACACACACACACACACACACTCATATATACTCACACATATGTGCAAATGCATGTAGACATTGCAGACATACACTCATTTACACACTCACTCATACCTAAAGCTAAATTAAAAGTTCACTGTTTCATCTAGGGCATGTGTTTGGGATGTGGGAAATAAATGGAGCACCCATCAGAAACCTCTGTGGACACAAAAGGGACATGACAACTCTCTACAAAAGACCTGGATTGTGCCACTTTTTATGGAGCAGTGTTGACATGTTATTCAACAACTGAATCAGAAAACCAGTCACAGTCAGGTATTCATACTAACTGCAGCTACATCACTGTGCCTTCACATGCCTTCTTCACTTAAAATATGTCAACAATATATAAGAAATCCAACCTCTTATGGAATAACAAGGCACATTAATGGAAAACACTAAATAAATCCAAAACTTTAAGTTTCTAGCAAATATTGCCACCACATGGAACCCATCCACTAAACTCAGCCTTCTTGCCTCCTATTTTGCTAGAACAGGGTCTCCACACTTCACAAGAAAATGTCGTTTCAAACCCGTCAACAAACCAGCCAGTCTTCAACTTTTCATATTCCTCAAGTAACTTTATCTTATATAACCAGACACATTAAGGCCATCTTCCAACATGGCCATCTTAGGTCTGATAGCCTTTACCCACACACTATCCATACATATGATAATGACCATAGCTATCTCACTACCACAGATCACAAACACCTGCCTACAGGACAGCTCATTTCTTAATCTTTAGCAAAAAATTTCCAGGTCAGCATCATTTGCACAATGTAGAATGATATATAGTTCTCTAGGAAATTCTTGAAAAAAGTAGTTTGCAGACAAGTAACTGAACATAAAGATCACAAAAATCTACTAATTCAAAATAACATGTATTTATAAAAGGCTATACGACTACTTCAACTCTTGCCTTATTTACTAATAATATTTATATGCAAATGGATGATGGTAATGCAATATATGTCATTCTCATAGCTCTAGCAATAGCTTTAATAAATACTTTATATAATTTTTGTTCCAAACTGTATCCTGATTTGGATCACAAATTTCAACTCCAACTTGCACAGCTAAAACAATGCATACAAGACTGTAACCACTGATTCCCAATCAGTATTTGTTTTCATAACCAAATGTCTGCTATCAGGTATCCTTAAAGGCTCAAAACTTTAATAATTCCTCTTTTCAATGTTCATAGATAACATTAAACCCCGATATACCCATACCCACTTGTGGGTTATTGCTAAATTATGCAATGACTGGTCATTGTTAGTCAAAACATGCATGCTGATTGAACAGCACAACCAGAGTGCTCGTTGTAAACTGAGCATATACCAAAAGAAAAAAGTCCGGCCACTAAAGTACCATTGAGCAATTAGACTTTATTGGAATATGCTACAGAAGGACGGTGCAAAGCAGAAGAAAAATCAAGTACATTCACAGAAATAAAGAAACAGAAATGTACTAGATTTTCCTTTTTTTTTTTTATTTGCGATGTCCCTCTCTAAAACTCAGCAGAATCTTATACCTCTGCAATGTCCAAATCTTCACAGAATGTCCAATTTTTGCCTCATACATTTACTGCTTTACAGATAAAACAGCAATGGGCATTCTTTTTTTCCATTGATACTCTTTAACAAGAAGAAGAAAAAAAGAAACCATCAATGGAGATATTCTTTTCTGTGTTGCGTGACTTCAAGACCGCTGACGGATTATACATGTGAAGGAATGTAACTCCTATACACATGCACAGTGCATCAGAAAACATGGAAGAACATGAAACAATGTGGGGAACACTATGGCAATGTTATACAAGGGCATTATTTAAGAAAGATAGGCAGTTTCTTTCTTAAATAATGTCCTTGTATAACAGCAATAACCCACTTGTGGGTGTGGCTGTATCAGTATTTACCCACGGTTAGCTCTGTTTAACCACACCAGCTATGAGTGAATCCCACACCCACTTGTGGGTTCTTGCTTAAATATTCTATTTAATTAATTTTATTGCATGCAATTTATGATTTATTTTAATGCATATATGACTAAAACAAGCCACTTATTTTGTTGGCAAGGATGTAAATCTTTTTATTACTTTAACTGTAAACACATCATTGAAGTGAACCTTGTATTTTATTTTCTTGTGTTAATTCCAAGGTAGTCTTATGTGCTTTCCATTACAGGACATATTTCCAAACAGTTTCTGAATCTAATTTTTTCTGCCGAAGGCTGTCAATATATCAATAGTCTTGTCTGTGGAAAGATATTTATTCACATCCTCTAAATCATTCCCTCTTTTTTTTTTCAAACTGTGTCACTCTGTTCTTGTGTAATACTTTTTCTGAAACTATTTGACTTTTAGACTTTATTAATTCCAGTAACTACCAGAAAGTCTCCATTAAGTATTAGTTTTTCCTTCTTAACTCAAGAGTACACATGCTAAGTCAGTTTCATCTCTCTAAAAAATCTATTTTGGAACTGGCAGTTTGGCAAAGATGATTATGACACCATGCTGCTAATAAACTTCTGTCATAGTCTTGGGTTTTATTCCTTCAACCTCTACTGGTATAACACATTACTCACAGCAAATCTTTTAAACAGTATGCCTTGGTCATCCCTGTAAACAAATACTTGTAGTTAGTGGCTCTGCCTATGTAGCAAACAGATATGAGTAACTCTATATTATAATACATTACACCAAAATAAGTAACTCTATATTACAATACATTACATCATGCCTGCAAATTTGTCAAGTAGTAAAGGACTGAACTCCTAGAGTCAACTGCCCTAATGTTTTTTATAGGTTTCTCGAGTATAAGGCTTTGAGACTATACAGTGGATATAAAAAGTGTACACACCTCTGTTAAAATGTCAGGTGTTTGTGATATAAAAATGAGACCACAATAAATCATTTCAAAAGTTTTCCCAACTTTAATGTGACCTATAACCTGTACAATTCAATTGTAAAACAAATCTGTTTGGGGGAAAATATATATATATATAAAAAAAACATACAATACACTGATTGCATAATTGTGCACACTCTTAACTAATACTTTGTTGAAGCACCTTTTGATTTAATTACAGCATTCAGTCTTCTTGGGTACACACCTGCCATCAATTAAAGAGACCCTGATTAACCCCAAACAAAGTTCAGCTGTCCTCATAGGATTTTCCTGACATTTACTCAGTTGCCTGATACAGCAAAAGCCATGGTTCTCAGAGAGCTTACAAATCATCAAAGGGATCTCATTACTGAAAGGTATCAGTCAAGAGAAGGGTACAAAAACATTTCCACAGCATTGTATATATCATGGAACACAGTGAAGGCAGTCATCAAAATGTGGAGAAAATATAGTATTACAGTGACGTTGCAAAGAACTGGACGTCCCTCCAAAATTGATGAAAAGACAAGATAAAAACTGGTCAGGAAGGCTGCCAAGAGACCTACAGCAACACTGAAGGAGCTGCAGGAATTTTTGGCAAGTACTGGTTGTGTACTACATGTGACAACAATCTCCTGTATTCTCCATATGTCTGGGCTATGGGGTAGGGTTGCAAGACAAAAGCCTTTTCTTACACAGAAAAACATCCAGGCCTGGCTAAAATTTGCAAAACAATACATCGTCTCACAAAAGCATATGGGAAAATGTGTCATGGTCTGATGAGACCAAAGGTGAACTTTTTGGCCACAATTCCAAGCACAAAAACAACACTTTGCATCACCAAAAGGACATCATCCCCACAGTGAAGTATGGTGGTGGCAGTATCATGCTTTGGGGTTGCTTTTCTTCAGCAGGAAGTAGGGCTTTAGTCAAGGTGGAGGGAATTATGAATAGTTCCAAATACTAGTCACTTTTACCCTAAACCTTCAGGCATCTGCTAGAAAGCTGAAGAGGAATTTCACCTTTCAGCATGACAATGACCCCAAGCATACATCTAAATCAACAAAAGAATGGCTTCACCAGAAGAAAAATAAAGTTTTGGAATAGCCCAGACCTAAATCCAATAGAAAATCTGTGGGGTGACCTGAAGAGGGCTGTGCACAAAATATGCCCTCACAATCTGACAGATTTGGAGTGCTTTTGCAAGGAAAAGTAGGCAAATATTGCCAAGTCAAGATGTGCCATGCTGATAGACTTCTACCCAAGAAGACTGAATGCTGTAATTAAATCAAAAGGTGCTTCAACAAAGTATTAGTTTAAGGGGTGTGCATACTTATGCAACCAGCTTTTTGTACATTTGTTTTTATTTTTATACCCCCCCCCCCAACAGTTTTGTTTGTTTTTCAATTGAATTGTACAGGTTATAGGTCACATTAAAGGTGGGAAAAGTTTGGAAATTATTTATTCTGGTGTCATTTTTTTATACCACAAAACCTGGCATTTTAACAGGGGTGTGTATACTTTTTAGATCCACTGTACATATCCTTAGGTACTGCTGAAGTAAAAGTACTTCATATAACACTGAGAATATTTAGAGCTGCATCAACTACTTGTTAAAATGATCTCAAACCACAAAGTTTGTTAAATCTTTTCACAAAATGTCTATCCACTTCCACATCAGTTTAGAGCTGGGGGGGGGGGTTAATACCATGAGCTGCTCATGTGTTTCATCCTGCATTTCAGGCCTTATTATACACAGCCTCCATTTGTTTACTGTGTGGCTCAGACAAAATCACTTACCCAGACAGTGTGCTCCCAGAATGCCACTGAAAAGAGGAGTGTACCTAATGGGGTTGTCCATTTAACAAATTTAAAATAAATAAATCATCCCTTTTCCATTTTAGTTTTGCTGATTGACATTGTTAAGTGCTAGTGTCAGTAAGATGTACCAGTGAGGTGATATTCCTAATGGTTAATGGTAATTTGGCTAGTATACTGAGGAAACCACCATGCATCCACTTGGCATACTGGTAGACTAACCTTTGACTTTTGGTGTGTAAGCTTATGAAGAGAATATGTGAACAGATGAGTGCTGCAGAGATCTAGGACTGTCATGTTATTATGGTTAATTTTGATAATAATTGATAGTCTACAGAAAAAAAGGATGCTATTTCTGTCTTGCATGCTGCCACTGGTGAAACCATGTAGAGTGCCTTTGTAGTGAAAAAGTAAGGGGAATAATTTACTAAATGTGCAAATTTGCCATCTGCATGTTCCTAAGGCAAGCTAAGGACACAGTGCTGTATCCGCCAAGGGCAGTGATTCTCATGAGCTGTGAGAAATCCTAGTCAGAATGTTAGACCCATGCATTTATTCAAGGAAAATAAACACCAAAAAAAGAGGACTGTTCCAATAGGAAAGCACAGTTTCTACTGAGATTTCATTTATCATCTTGTGAGGGAAGCTTCTGCATCATCATTTTCTAGAACATCATTCAGCTGGCATGAATACCAGTATATGCTTATTATTTGGCCATTTAATTTGTGTTCAGAACCTGAATCAGCATTAATAGACGTGCATCACCAGTTTGACCAACACAAGACAAGGCACTGTGAAAAAAAGTCTGCCTTTGTGATTTACATCTCATTAGATAATATAACATTCAAATGTATTCAAGGAATACCTTCTTGCAAGAATATGACTTTATTCAGCATAGTACTAAAAAAATATATATACATTAGCTCTAAAGTCTGCACTAAAGAAGATTAAGTCTAGACTGAGGGTAATGAGTGAAAGGAAAGGTGAAAATGTTTGTTGATGTCAGGAATGGATGATCAGATTTATCAATAATATCAAAAGATCCAAGGACATTACCAGTCTGCTAACGAAAATTTAGCTCAGACTTTACCCTCTTTCTTGCCTCCAGTATTGTGAGATCACATACTAAATCTACACCCTCCCCCATCCTCCCAACAGCAAGGCCTCAAGGTGCTATTTTAGGCTAAGTACACTACATCTCTGGGGCCAGATAACATACCAGGCTGCCTACTGTTCAGCCTGAAATGTGACTTGTCTGAGCCCAACCAAAGATATTCAGTATCCCCCTCCAAACTTCCTTCATGACAGATGAATGAAGGACAGCAACGGTCATTCCCTTGCACAAAGGTGAAGTGTCAATGTACCTGGGTAATTTTAGACCCATAAGCCTGATCAATTGCTTCTGTAATGCTACAAAAAGGCTTATTATGGAATTATGCCCTTTTTGGTATGTATCTGCCCAAACACTTGGGACAAATGGAATGAGTACAATACCGTCTGATTAAAAAAAATCAAAGGCTTAAATCATACAAACTGTGCAGACCATTTGAAAGCCTTGTCCCTCTTCTCACTATCATACAGGCTACTGAGAGCACCTCTGCCTCATGTATAGGGCTTCAACAAATCCTAGTCTGTCAGATCTATTACATATTGTAATTCTTATGGTATCGTAAACACCTGCTCAAGGAATCTCACCCTGTTTTCTAAAATAAATAGAACATGTTGGAGGGATAAGTATGCATTGCAGAAAATGCCAGTTTTATGGAACCATATTCCACTCTACATTAAGCTATGTACTTCGGTTACTCTTTTCAAACATAATTTGGATGAATGGATGTGTACCTGCAAATTCATCCCCCTTGTTTAGGACCCCTGTCCCTCATCAATAGAGAAAACATGTGAATGCCTCAGCATATCCTTGTTCAGTCCATCTCTGGGTATATGCATGCAAAATATAAGGGATGGAAACTAACATGGGAATGTAAGTCTAGGCTTCTTAGGATCCTAAGTGCCTATGAAGCTTTGAACTTAGTCAGCAGCTTCTTTGATATTCTTGCCATTCTAAGAAGTGTTTTTGCATGTCTGTATGGGGCATGTAAAAAATCACAGTGCCACTTGTCTTTTGTATAGCTTGAACATAGGAAAGAAAGCTGTTCTAAACAATGTACAAGGTGTGGTAGGGCAGATCATGTCTGGGAAGGCTGCCCAAAGTATTACTTATACAGGAGAACTGCAGACTGCTGAGGACAGGCACATAATGGAGATTATTAATGAGGGATTTATTTATCTAACATTTATTTACAAGGATAGTCCGACTGGATACATGTCCATTTTCAGCAGAGGCCTGGGGAGAAAAGCACTACGTAGACAAACTTACATAGATTACACAGTAGCAAACAGTTATAAAAACAAAGTGATTATATACAATGGCTTAGTAGTGCTCCCTAGTAGGGACTCACAATTCTCATGGGTAGACAATTAAAAGTAAGAGACAGATTGGAAGCAGAGCTTGGTGATGTAGTTACAAGTTATGCTAATTGCAGAATATGCTTTCAGTTTATAACTTAACCAGGGTTGGTACATGGGCATAGCCAATTCACTTTGAGATACTGTTTGAGTTTTTTTTTTAAGAGACTTTTGGAGGACTGTAGGGTTATATAGTTTGGCAACGAATTCCAGGTTTTGCCAACGAAGTTGGCAAACAAGGATTCACCAGCAGAGTTATTAGCTTTGTGGGTCTGGACCAGTAGTTTTATCATCTGACTGTAGGGATCTCAGGTTGCTATATGGCTTAATATTTTTAAGTGAAGGGGTATCCTCAGGGTGGTACAAAATTTTGTGCGCTATTAAGAGTTGAATTAAGCTGGGCAGTTCTAGCCACTCTAGTTGTTTAAGGTTCTGGCAGTGGTGGGTTTTATAGGTGGAGCCAGTGGCGAACCTGGCAATATGATTGCAGCTATGGGACAGCTTACCTAGTTTGGATTTGTTTTGAGAGTACAGGCAAGGCATATAAAAGAGAGTAGGTGTGATTAGGTGATTGCAATCCTAGCCAGTGGGGTTTGCTTCTATACAGTGACCCAAGTTTATTGCTAATTGATGGTCTGTATGGTTTTGTTGACCTGTAGGTCAAATTTGAGATTGTCTATGATAACCCATAGCAGTTTGGTGTGATGATCTGGGGAAATAGTGGTACCATTGTTAGATGTTTTGAAAGTGTGGTAGATCTACTAGTGGGGGAGAAGAGTAGAAGTTTAGTTTTATAAAAAAAAAACACCAAGCAAGTGTTGAAACACACCAGACTACAAAGCCGAAAATAATACCAATCTAATATTAAATAGTTTATTCACACTGAATAACACTCTGGCATCTCAAGTGGAACATAATTTTACACCATTTATTTTTCAAAACATTTGGTAATGTTGGGGCAAACCAAACACCTTCCACAAAGGAAGGTGCCACATTCACCAACATGTAGATTTAATTTTTCACCAAGTGAAACAAATCCATTGTGTACCACCAGGTCTTTAATAATTCTACTTTTCTTAAGAGATATTTACAGTTCTACACAGATTTTTTATCCCTTCCATATTAATTAAATAGGGCCAATAATATCTAATGACATCAATCATTTTCTCACTTAGAATGTTATATACAGTGACAAAATAAACTTTTCTACACTCCTGCACAGTATTAAATTCTCTATTATTATTTATCTTATTTACTAAAGGCCTATTATAAAGTAAGCTGGCATCCATTATTTTATGAAGGGCATCAAAATAACATTTTCATCATCCCCCCTTTGCTTGAAGTTAGTACGTTTTTATTATTTCCTTTCTAGGCCCATTTCATCGTTACACAGCCTGCTGACTCTCAATAATTCATTATAAGGTAGCGCCTTCAACGTATGTGGTGTATGGCAACTACTACTATCCAAAATATTATAATCTCCACTTCCTTTTCTGTGTATATTAGTTACTATATTACTATTTCTAATAGTCAAAGTGACATCTCGACAGTTAACTGTTTTTCCTATCTGTAAGCCATCAAATTTTATCTGAAAATGACTTGTATCTAAATCATTTATAAACTGGGGAGCTATTCCAGAACCCCCTTTACATAAAAAAATAAAATCATCTATATATCTACAATATAAAATAACATAACTATTACAGAAATTCAATCTATACAAAAACGCAACTTCAAAAAGGCCCATAAACAGGTTAGTATACATGGAAGCAAAAGATGTACCCATGGCAGTACCTTGTACTTGATGGTAAATAAGCTTGTTAGACTGAAAAAAATTTACAAAAATATAATTCCATCACATAATTACTAGCAGGGTTATCACCTAGAAAAGATCTAACCACTTCCATAACTAACTCATGGGTAATACTTGTATAAAGAGTTTTTACATCTATAACTATCCAGTAATAGTCTTCATCACATTTAACATTTTTTATTTTATCCAGAAAATGGAAAGTGTCTTTAATATAAGAATTTAACTTAACTACATAATTCAAAAGATAAGAATGTAAGAAAATTCCCATATTATGGAGAAAATAATTCTGTGCTGCTACTATGGGTCTACCGGGGGGGGGGGGGGGGGCTCACACTTTTATGTGTCTTTGGCAGACAATAGAACTTAGCCATTGAGATTCCTTCCACATTAAATTTATTTATGGCATATTTTCTTGTAAAATAGTCCAATCTTAGGCAGAGAATGAAAGTGTGGTAGATCTACTAGTGGGAGAGAAGTGTAGAAGTTTAGTTTTATTGGGGTTCAGAAGTAGGCGTTGGCTGGTGAGCCAGTTCTCGATAGTGTTAAATGTATTTTGGGTTAAGTTTTGCAGTTCAGATGGGGAGGTAGCCGAGCAGATCAGAGTGGAATCATCTGCATATTGAATGCAGGTAGCTTTAGGGATAGCAGTGTGTAGGTTGTTGATAAAAATAGGGAAGAGTAGTGGACCTAGTATGGACCCTTGAGGGACACCAAGTGTGAGAGGTAGCTGGCTGGGGAGGTTGCCCTGCCATAGTACCGCCTGTTGTCTACCAGTCAGGTAGGACAGAAACCACTGGATAGCAGGCTTGTTGAGGGAAATACATTTTAGTGAAAGAATGAGAAGTTCATGGTTGACCATGCCAAAGGCTTTTGATAGGTCAAGAAAGAGGGCAGAGGTTAGCCTATTGTCATTCCTGTTTTGGTTTATGGCATTAGTAAAGGAAAGGAGGGCTGAGGTGGTGCTGTGGTATGGCCTGAAACCATACTGGGAGTTGGATACTAAGTTATTCTGTGTAAGGTATTGCATTAGTTGCTTGTGTACACATTTCTCCATTATTTTGACTAGTGGGGAAAGAATAGCAATGGGTCTATAGTTGGATATGTCTGAGGAGCTACCACCTTTATGGAGTGGGATGACGTGAGATATTTTCCAGAGGGAGGGGATAGCGTTTTCAGATAAGGTTCTGTTGATGAGGATAGATATGGGATACGCAATGGGATCTGCAGCTATTTGTAGGTACTCTGCAGGGAGGAGGTCAGCAGCGAGGGTGGTAGGTTTTAGTTTTTTAGAAGTGTTTTGATAAAACTAGTAGATATTGGTTGGAAGGTAAATTCATGGTGATTATTGGGTAGATTAGGCATGTGGTTTAAGTTAGAGGGGGTTAGTCGATTTGCTAGGGATTGGATTGTTTCAGTGAAAAAGTTATTAAAGGAGCTAGCTATGGTCTCTGGGGAACTATGGGTGTAGTTAACTGGGGGTGAGGTCATGGAATGACCTGGACAAAGTAGTTGATTTAAGCCTGCCAAGAACTTTTGAGGGTTGTTATGGTGGTTTTGTAGGAGATTTTGGTAGAAGCTTTTCTTATCCAGTAAAATAGATTTTTTGTATCATTCCTGAGTTGTCCATATTTTAGATGCTCAAGTGGGGCTTTAGTTGTTCTCCAGCTGGCCCAGGCTCTGTTTCTAGTTTTGATTTTAGCTTTGGTATCTTTTGTGAGCCATGGTGCTGTATTTGATCTAATTTTTATTGTACGCGCTGGAGCATGGGAATCAAGGATACTTAGGAATTTAGTGTTAAAGTGATCTATGGCGCCCTCTAATGTTAGATTTTTTTAGTTTTGAGCAGTCAACTGCTTTTAATTCATTTTGGAATATAGCAGCGTCAAGGTTTTTCCTGCTTCTAACTGTTTTATATTTGAGCTGGTGAGGGTTTCCTGCCTTATGTTTTATGATATAGGTTAGACAATGATCTCTGAGGTCATCAGGGAGAGTACCAGCTCTGTACAGTTGGGGTTGGTTATTAACTAGGATCCAGTCTAGGATACTTTCCCTGTTGGTTGGTTTGTTTATCCTAGTGGGAGAGGTTATGGTCTGTTTAAACTCAGATAAGTTTATATGGGTGAGGGGAGGGTCTGAGGAGTAGGGGTGCCAGTCGGTGTTAAAGTCACCAAGAACTATGGTTTCTTGGGGATAGGTAGTGGATAACCAGTAAAGAATATCTTCTAAGGTATTTAGGTTGTTGCCTGGTGGAATGTATGCACAGACAATGTTCAAGTGCTTGTTTTGGTTAATCTGTAGGTTGGTTATGAGGAGTTCTGCATTATTGAATTGGGGTGATTGAATGGTGTCTCTATCAACAGAATATTTTTGTAAAGGACTGCTATCCCACCTCCTTTCCTTGTAGCATGGTCTAACTGGTGAATATTGTATCCTGGAGGTAGTATCTCATTGTCAGTAGTACTGGGTTTTAGCCAGGTTTCTGTAAGACACATAATGTCTGGGGAGTGGGTTGCTAGGAGTGCATGTAGGTTGGGAATCTTATTGTTAATACTTCTAATATTTAGGTGAAATGCTAGGAAGGAACTAGTGGGAGTATACATGGATAGCTTGAATGCTGGGGTTGTGGTAGGGGAGTGGAGGTTATTGGGTGTGGGTGGGCCAGGGTTGAGATGAATGTCTCCATGTGCTATAAGGTTATAGTGACAGGATATTCTGAGCTTTTGAAGTTTGTTTATAAGTTTTATATAGTCTTTGTCTTTAGGATTATGTTTTCTGGCTGTACAGGGGGTGGTATTTTATAGAGGGTGGTATATTCAGTGTGCTGGGAATGGTAAAGTGTTTGGTGTTATGTGTAAAGTCAAGGGTGTCTGTTTGACCATTTGGGTAGTGAATGCCACAGTCAAGTGTTTGTTCATAGGCAGTGAGATGGTAAAATAGAAGCAGTATAGGCATTAGGGTAATTAGTATTTTTTTGCTTGTATGCATTTTGTTGGGGGGGGTGGGACAAATTTTGATGGCTGACTGTGCTAACAGGGTGTGGAAGAATGGGAGAGAAAGAAATGGGTTAAGGGGAGGGTTGTTCAATGATGTGTGAGGTGTTGATTGGTACTTAGCAGGAAGGGAGTGGCAAGGGAGTGGAAAAGTCTGTTTTAAATTTAGCACTAGTGGGGGCGGGTGGAATTTGGGGGAAGGGAAGGGAGCAGGGCGGGGCTAACACTGACTCCCAGAGTTACCTTGGGCTTTTGGTTTGTATGACGATATGTAAGCAATGTTTTTGGCTGTACTTTAATTTGTTTTATTTTTTTTATTTTTTTTTATTTTTACACCAGTTTTCAGGCTAATTTTAATAGGATCTTAGGGAAAACTAACATATTTAGTCAATATGGAGGGAGCCAAATTACTGTGGGGACAGCCTAAAAGCAAAACTTTACCAAATTAAAAAGTAAATGCTTGGGACTGGAACACCGTATGAGTGTAAGTCTGATTCATGGTATTATAACTCAATCTAGTGGCAATTGGCTAGATCCCTTCACTGTTGTTGTGCATACACCTTTAAGCCTCAACAGTTTACAAAAAACTAAATTGTAATTCATCTTTTACAATAGAAAAGCTGGAGGGAGTCAGGTTCTTGCTTCCCAGAGGTGTTACTTAGTTACGATAGCCAGCTTCAGTGGAGAAGGCAGAAATTGCTTTATGCAGTTCATCCCAGGTGGGGGTGGGGGTAGGGGGTCATGCAGGAAAAAACCCGTGCAAACTGAAAAATAAAGGTAAATAAGGCAGAATTAGAGTAAAGGTTACAAGAATGGAAAGTGGAGAGCATGCAAGGAATAGAGATGGCGAGTAAAATTAATTATATTAAATAAGCGAACAACAACCACCTGGGGATGAATGCTCCTGTGAACAAAATATCGACAAAGTTGCACAGTTTCAAAGATTCAGAGTACGCAGTAAACTGTTACAAAGAGCGAGAATATTCAAGATTAGTCGACACCACATTAAAACTGGCATACTTGTGTGAATAAAAAGTTTTATGCCAGTTTTAATGTGGTGTCGACTTCACAATCTTTGGATATTTACTCCGCTGTAACATCATTGTGGTTTACTGCCGTTTTTGCTCCTGTGAATGCTTTGGAAACAGTTGCAGCTTTTAATTATATTAAATACATTTTAATTAAAATTGATTATATTGCATACAATATCAGCTCTGTAAAACCACGTAATAGCTTAATCATGAAAACATTATGTATAAATTGATGAAAGAGCTAAATAATATTTTGAAGTGACACATATGAAGGACTAGAACATGATAGGTATACTAATTCTGAGAATATTGGGGTAGAAGCGGAAGACAGAGCAACTATAAGAGAATAAAACAAACAAAAAAAAAAAAACAAAGAAGAAAAGAAAAGATCACTGAAAAAGTAAAGTCTGAGCCTAAACATGATGCTTTTAGTCTTAAATGCAAATAGTATCAAAAGCTTTAATAGAACATCGGAATACATTATATATTTTTACAGTGTATAAAAAATGTTTCAAAGGGTGATGAACAATTTTGTTTTGTTTGCAGTACACATGTTTGTTTTGGGGAAATGGACATTCTGGGCTTGCAAAAATTAATTAGGGACTGATAAAGGAATAGCATGAAAATCTATTGTCCATATAAATTGTGGGAGTTTACAGGGATAGATGCAGGGAAAGATAATTAAAGGCTTATGAAAGTTTAATACACCAATGATACCAAAACAGGATTAATGGGGTGTTGAAAATGATTAAGCTGTTATTATACTGGAAGGTATGTTAATGTGCTTTGAGAATTTTTAAGATGTTATTCAAAGTCAGAGGATACTTTATAAAAAACAGCATGCAAACCATGGATATGATATAAAACAATCATTGAAAAAATACGGATTGTGTGTTTTTAGTCTTATGTAAAGCACACATTATCGGAAAAATTCACAAATGAGAACTGATTTCTTTCTTGATAATAGAGGTATTAAAAGAGTCATAGCAAAGTGAATTGAACAGACTTTTCTGAACACAAGGTAGTAAGGGTGAAAATAGCTCAATGCACTGGATTTAGAAAAATATATTACTTCAGAAGTAGTAAATGAAGTGAGAAAAAGGGTGAATGTAAACATGTGGCTGGGTTGG
>NC_056732.1:939433320-939545820 GCF_019279795.1 Protopterus annectens
TGCTTTGCAATAGCAACAGTAAACAATTGCTGCAGTTTCTAAGGACACTGTGAACCTACAAAGTGCATTTAGCCTCACAGATAACAAATACTAAGAAAAAGTAATGTTATTTAGTTATTAAAATGAAAAACAAACTTAGCAAGCTAAAATAAATACATAACAGGACTATTTGTAAATATTTCATGATTTATCCTCATAGGATTACATATTCCTGGAAACACAATTGAAATGTTCCCAAACTACACGTGCACTTAAATGTAGCTGCTTGATTAAAAATCATTACTCACTTTAACATACTGATTCCACAAGCTGTCTGCACTGTAAAAGTTACATTTTATATGTTACTTGAAATTGACAGTCTCTAGAGCACATGAAAAGATACATATTACTTTTTGCAACATGTTATATTTGCAGTTACCTCACACTCTGTACAATCTTACTTGGCAACTGAGAGCTATTCATTTAAAATATCAGTTTAAATATTAAATGTGCCCTTGAAATGCTATTGACATTTTGACAAAATATAATCTGAACTGTAAAATGAATGACTTGAAAGAAGTAATGCATAGATTTCAAAGACAGTTCTTGACACTACAGTATAAGTAAAAATGTATATTCACAAGGAAGTATTGAAATGTTTTAGTCTTCCAGTTAAAATAGTTTACTGTCAACATTTTGTGATATCAGAAAGTTTGAAGAGCTAGGAAATTACTATTTGTCTTTATAATGATTATTAGACAGATGTTAGACTCTGCTTTGTTTAATGAATTGTGACACATGTTTATGAGGAAAAGTGAACTCAGTTACTCACATTGTACTACACATTCCTGGAAACTCAGCTGAAATGTCCCCAAATTACTTGTGAATTTAAATGAAACTGCCTGATTAATAAGCATAATTTACTTTAACAATCTGAATCCATAAGCTATCTGCTCTATATATGCTACAATATATATGTCACTTGCATATGACAGTCTCTAGAGCACACGGAAAAATATATTTTTGCAACATGCTATATTTGCACTAACCATACATTCTAAAGTAACTCAGTTGGCAACTGACAAGTTATTTATTTGAAACATCAGTCTAAATATTAATTTTGCACTTGAAATATTGTTGCCGTTTTGACAAAACAAAACCTGAATTGAAAAAGGAATGATTTGAAGTGAAGTACTGTACATATTTTAAAGACAACTATTGACACTACAGTATAAGTAGAAATGTATACATGCAAGGAAAAATTGAAATACTTTACACTTTTAGTTAAAATAGCTTATTGTTAACGTTTTGCTTTATCAGAAAATTTAAAGAGTTAGGAAATTATTTCTAATTTGTCTTTACAATGTTTACTAAAGTGATGTTAGTCACTGACTTATTTAATGGACTGCGAGTCGTGTACAAGACGGTCTACTGATTGTTATTTCTGTTTACCTATGTTTGCTGAATTTCTTTTATTAGTACTGATTTAAAACAAGGGAAAGAAAGGGAAGGGAAATCTCTGTTTTTGGTAAAGGGAGGAGAGGCTTAAGAGTATTCTAACTGCCCCAAGAACTCTCTAAGATGCTCTAAACACTATTTGATTAATATTTACCTAAGGTAAGTCTTGATTACCATATGGGTACCTACACATTCATTCTAGACCTGATGTGATTACCCATTCTGGAAGCAGGAGGTGCCCTATGTAGGGTGGGAATTGTCAGGGTGATCATAGTTCATTCTTAGACACTACTTTGTAAATCTATAAATATGTAAAAGCACTACACACTAGAGTGTAGGGTGCCTCTACTCAGATTCAGGATACCACTAAGTCATGTCTTTTCATAAGTGTAAGTTGAAGTTGGTGAGCTGAAGAGTGGGAAAGTAAAGGATGACAGTGCACCTACAGTAAATTCATATTTCATTGGTAATCACTCATTGTCTCCTACTGAGTCCTTTTAGTCAAATTATTTTAGTAATACTCTAGTTGCTGTTGGCTTATTTAGTGTATGCTCCTCTGTTGCATTTAATTTATCCAAAATGACTTATCTGACATGTCTGGGATCTCTTTTAAGGGTAACTAAATATTGGATATTTTCTAAGTTAACATAATAATTGTTTACACTACTAACATTCCATCCTGATATATAAAATACTATAGAATAATAATAGAATAATATAGAATTTCATATCTCTTTTAAGAAAATTCTCCATATAATAATTTAATATATGGAGCTCAGTTGACATTGTTGGTTAAAAGTATGAGTGATAATCCAATAGTTCTATCTTTATCTATTGGATTAGGAATAACTTTCATTCCATGTTTAATGGGAAATTCATATTTACTTGTATTTGATACTTTAGAATGAATGTTTTATAGAAGTACTTTTTTGAAGCCTGACCAGAATTTTATCCTACTTGTATTTTAAAGAAAAAAGAACATTAAATTATACTCCCACGTTCACACACATAAAAATAACATTCAGTGTTATCAGAGAATATGGTATAACTACTATAATCAAAATAAAGAAGAAGCAAAATGTTTCTTCCAACAATAGCTTGAAATGGATTTAACATTCTTATCATTAAATACTAATGGCTTAAATAATGCAAATAAAAGATCAAACTTACTAAAATATTTAAATCTAAATAAGACACAAGTAGTATTTCTCCAGGAAAGGCATTTTAAGACTAATGATGGCTTTATTTGGAACCCTAAGGAATATAAGTCTTAGCTCAATCTTCCTATAGAACAAAGACAAAAGGAGTAGCAATTCTCTGGAAGAAAAACATAATCACTCCAAAAATTATTTATAAATATGAAGACAAAGAAGGTCTACTAGTGTTTGTTATAATTAAATTTAATAACAGAATATGGACCTTAGCTAATCTATATTGGTTCCTAGGAATTGGAGCAGGAATGGTTAAAAAACACCTAGATTTTATTTCCAACAATTATAAAGGAAATCTTATACTGGGAGGAGACTTTAATTGTACCTTAGAAGCTTCTGAAACCACCAAGAAGTCATTTTGCATAGAAAATATTTCAAAATCCTTAAAAAGATGGATTGATTCATTTCATTTAATAGACACTTTTAAAGTAAAAGATGATAAATCCTTATTATTTTCCCATAAAGACCATAGATTTGGAACACAAACCAGAATACACAAATTATTCATAGTTCAAGATTTACAAACAAAAATCCTCAAATTATCAATAGTTCCATGCCCCTTCTCAGATCATGACTCTCTGATAATGAAGCTCCAAATAGAGTTTAAACCTTTAATCCTCTCAACTAGAATTCCATCATATATCATGAAAATTAAAGAATTCAGACCCTGGATGTTGTCAGAACTGCAATTATTTCTTGAAATTAATAATACAATAGAAATCAGTAGAGTCATGGTTTGGGACTCATTAAAAGCATATTTATTTGGCAAGACCCTTAGCTGGTACAAAATCAAAGTTAGAGAGTGGGAATCTGAATCATTAGACTTGCAAACCAGACTCTTGACAGCAAAATCTAAAAAAAAATCAGAATTGTCCAGAAGTCAAAAAAGAAATAGAGGAATTAAATAAAAAAAAAATAAAATAAAATTCTAACACACAAAAGTTGTCTAGCCTTGTAAAAATTAAAAATAACCTCATTAGTCACCTCCCCCAGATATTTACATAACTTATCAACAAGAATTAAAATACAGTCTAAAGCAAATAACATTAGTAGTATATATCATGAAAAGAAAGGGAAAAAAGTATCAGATATAGGAGACATCCTTGAAGCATTTTGGTTCCATTATATGGAACACTTCAAAAAAGAAGATTTAGATACCAACCAAATAAACTTAGATACAAACCTTATCAATATAAAAATAATTCCAGAAAACTTAAAAACTAGACCTACAAAAACCTATATCCTACAAATAAATTGTTGACAAGATAAAAGAAAGTAAATCTAACAAACCTCCAGGGATAGATGGAATAATTACGGAAATTTACAAACTCTTCCCTTCAACAGTAATCTCTCTTTTTCATAAAACTTTGCTAGAAGTCCAGGCAGAAGCAAAAATACCACCCTCATGGAAATATTCTCTCATAACACCAATTCTAAAAGATAATAAACCATCAGACCTTTGCACCTCATTCAGACCTGTATCATTACTGAATAATGATTACAAAATATTCATGTCAATCCTAGCTAAAAGAATGAAAATCCCACTTTCAAAGACAATTAATAATGTTCAGACTGGATTTTTATATAACAGGCACACACATGATAACATTAAAAGGATACTTACTCTTATAGATTATGTGAATAAAGAGGATAGAGAAACACTTGTAATCGGATTAGACAAAGAAAAAGCCTTCAATTCCCTCAACTGGGAATATCTATTTAAAACTTTAGCATTATTTGAATTTCCTTCTCCCTTCATCTTATTACTAAAAACATATATATTAATAAATTATCCTACATTAAATTAGGTCCTTTCACCTCAGAATCTATCCATATAACGAAAGGTACTAAACAAGGATGCCCCCTTTCTCCTATTTTATTTGCTTTGGGTATAGAAATACTTACAGAAATAATATGCAAGAAGTCTATGACCAGTACATATCTAAAATAATGCTTTTTGCTGATGATATTTTATTAATCCTATCAGACTCCAGAGAGTCATTAGGAGAGCTGGAAGAAGTAATAGAAACATTTTATAAGATTTCAGGTCTACACTTTAATAGATCAAAATCAAAATTTCTATTTTAAATAAGAAAAAAGAACTACAAGTTACAGATAAATCCACCATAGGAAAACAAGAACTTGCGCTAAATTATTTAGGAATAGTGTTATGCAAAAATATATACAAAACAATATTAATAAATTATAAAAATATTATTGAAACAATAAAAAATATATCGAAAAGTGGAACAAAATTATATTAACTTTTGAAGACATATTGCAATTAAGAAAAATGGTCTTATTGCCAAAAATACTATATGTAGCATTAACAATACAGTTAATTCCTGAAATATGCATTCTTAAAGAAATAAACTTATGTTTAATAAATTTTTTATGGTATCCCAAAAATAATAGAGTAGCTCTAACTCATCACATTAGACCCTGGAAACAAGGAGGATTGAACTTCCCATTAATAGAAACATATATAAAAGCATCTGTGCTTAAAACTACAATAGACTGGATAAACCCAAATTATTTTGCCAACTGGAAAGAATTAACAATGGCTATATTAACAAATGAATTTAATCTGTTAATTTTTTTTTAAATAGTGACAAATCAAACAAACCCTGGTACATACTATGGATAAGTATACAATATAATATAACAAAACCTTCTAAAACAACACTGATTAATCATTACATCAATTCCTTTAGGAAACTTATCAATGCAAACATTGATCTAAAACATTGGTTTGACTTTTTAACCCCATTTACCATCACTAAGAACTTTCATCACAAAATATATAGGGAAACAATAACCTCCTGGGAAGAAAATGGATTCTTATACCGGTTTCAATGTGTAAATAAATTAAATGTTTTAGATATACATATGATAAAAACTGCTTACAATATTCCAACACAGAACTGGTTAACCTTACAAAGCATTCTAATGTACACTAAAGATTTATGCAGATTAATAATTCTTCATTTAAAGATATTCCAAATCTAATACGTTTTCTATATGAATTTATTTATAATAGTTGTGAAAAGAAAAATTCCATTTCAAATCAATATAAAGAGTTAATAACATATAAAACAATTCCCAAACCATCATGCCGGCAGTTATTAACAAAAGGTCAGTGTCAAAGGAAAATATACTTTAAAAATGATCAATATACGGTAGATTCAGGTTAAGGCACTTCAATCTTGCAGCAAGGAGACAAAAACGTGCTAATACAGAGTTTGTCTGACTAGAATCAGGAAATGCAAGCATTTTTATACATTTTCTAATAAGACATTGCCTACCAAGCTGACGTAGTAAATCACAGGTTTTAACATCATCATTTCGTAGTGCTTGTTTATATGATTTTCTGCTTGTACTATCAATTTTTGTGAGAAACTTCCTAAGAAAAACAACGTGGCCTTGGCTACCACCGGTTAGATATATGCAATGTTACCATTCAAGGTACTATGGCTAATTTGAGCACAAAGCAAGTATAGATTGCAGTTCATTTCTCCAACAGTCTTTTGTCTGTTTTATCTCTTCCTTCTGCAGCTGTGTGTGTTCTCATACTTCGAACAGAGCTAATTGTTCAAAATCATTACATTATAGAATATGGCATTGTTCATTCATTGCTTCCTGACCTAGCAGATAATCACCTGCTTCTCAAGTACATTTCCAAAAGGCATAAACATGAATATTGCTGTGCTAGCAATTACCAGGTCAGAGGGCATCTTGCAAGTTTCAGAAAGCACACTGCAGTTTCAAAAGCATCTTTTAGTCTCATATGAAATTAAGCTGTATATAAAATTGTGCATATAAAATAGAATGAAAAATGTGTTAACTCATTTAGTTTCTAATTAGCATTAAGCACACATATTAATACATATTTTTATGACATTTCCTCCCTGTTAATACTTTTTAATTCTATTTTCAAAAGAATAAACAGTTTGCTTCTTCTCCTAACCTCTTCCATTCAGGATTTGTAGTTAAGAGAGTCATTCAGTTTAAACTTATGAAAGTGTTTCACTTTTCAACAATTCTTCAATTTCAGTACTTTGATACAAAGTCTCAGAAACTGATATATCTATAAATTCTTTGATCAACTTTTTCATGCAGGGAATACCACAACAAATGCATGCTCCTAATAGACGTAATCCCACACAAATGGCAATCAGGATGTTCATTAGGATGAAACCCCACCCCCCAAACAAATTCTGGAAAAAGTCCATCAAAGGGTTTGGGCCTGGTTTGGTCATGGTCAACACTTGCTGGATCACCTCAAGATGGTTGTTTATTTCGTGCTGGTTGTCAGGAATATACGGATAGCATTCTTCTTTGATTAAAGTGCACGTACCACCTCTCGCCGCTAGGGTGAAGTCGAGAGCCATGCAGTTCTGAAGCACCACAGTTCTCATAGCATTCAGTTCATCGGTCACTAATTCGAGAACAGAAAAAGTTGCATTGCTCATAACTTCGAGAAGTTTAGGCAGTTTTCTCAGCTCCCAAATCGATTTCATTGTGCCATATGCAGGGGCTATGCCTGCCCATGATATAATGGTGTCACTCAAGTCCATGTGTGCCAGTTTATCTTTGTTTTTTACTGAGTTATGGTTTCTCTATCCTGCTTCGATTCGTCCTACTGGATTCTCGGGTCTCTTAATTGGACTTCTAGGTTTACTGCTGACCTCTCTGACGTTTCAAATTTTTCCCTGAGGCAAAGCTGCAGTGTGTCGTATGACCGAAACCAGGTAACCCAAAAAACAACTGCCGGACCAATTCTCAGGTAGCCATTTATATGCTTTTTTCCCACAAACAAAATAACAATTCTCTACTTTAGTACTGATATAAGCTTGCCCTGCATGAAACATTTTCTTATCAATAATAGAAAGCTGCTTTAAAAGAACAGGATTATGTTGTATCTCTTCAACATTTCTATGCATTTTCGCGAAATATACATCATAGTTTGTATCACAAATAGTTTTAGTCTTACTGGCTTTAATATAACATTTATAAGAAACAGTCACATTGCAATTGCTCCAACCCACCTGAATAGTGTCACTCTTGTAAAAACATACAATCCCTTTTTGTGTAACAGGTAGGTACAATGCTATTTTGTCTTGTGATTTCACAGGTGTAGTATCAAAAATCAAGTTTTCCCAGGTCTCATTGACCCCTAGGGGGACAGCAGTCATTAATAATCCCCCGTATGCTGTTGGTATAGCTGTGCAAATCCAGCAGTTCGAAACATTGAAAGTCTCAGCATACACATATTTAATTGCTTGGTAAGTGTTAAAGTTTGGATGCCAGTCTATGAGTAATGCATCATGTTTGATCAGTTCAACTCTTGTGGCTGGGAAAATGAAAGGCCACAACAAAAAGATCAATGTTATCAGTATAGCTATCAGCATAATCATGCAAATTTTCTGAGGTTGTTCTGCATCTCTGTTTACTCTATACCTGGTCATTTTGTTCTTGTTGTACAACAGTAACAAGGTTTTTGTCCAGTTCAAAGTTCTTAACCAGTTTACAGTGTGTCAAATGAATCCAGGATGCTCGCTCTGCGATCTTGACCGCAGTGGGTGTCGACAGTAGTACCTGGTACGGCCCTTCCCACTTCGGAGAACTCCAGTTCATTTTCTTCACGACCTTCACCCAGACCCACGTGCCTGGGGCTATTGCTGCCTCCGATGGTCTGGTTTGTTCTTTATCTGAAACAGAATTTAACTGCAAAAGTTTGTTATTCAAAAATCACCTCATATACTCTGCAAGTGAACTGTCAGCCTCTTGCTCTGCAGGCATGAGAGGTTTCCATTGAGGTGTATAATATGCCCTCCCAAACAGAATTTCAAAAGGAGTTAACCCTTTTGCATTTGGAACAGTTCTCATGCTCAACAGTGCCAGAGGTAGACAGTGCACCCAGTTCTTTTGTGTCTCATTAATCAATTTCCTAAGTTTGTTTTTCAAAACCCCATTGTGCCTTTCTACTAATCCTGCAGATTGGGGGTGGTATGCGCAATGATTTTCTAGAGAAATCCTGAAATAACGGCTGAGTTGTTGTATAGTTTGATTTACAAAGTGTGTGCCATTGTCACTATAAATCTTTTCCGGTATGCCAAATCTAGGAATAATTTCTTTAATGAGGACTTTTGCAACAGTAGCTGCATCTGGATTTTTAGTTGGAAAAGCTTCCACCCATTTGGAAAACATATCTATAATGACAAGGCAGTACTTCTTATTTTCGCATTTGTTCAGCTCTATAAAATCCATACAAATAGTATGGAATGGATACGGTGGTGTAGGGAAACTTCCTTGCTTAGGTTTCAATGCCCCTTATGCATGATGCTTGTTACAAACATGGCATGCTGCACAAACATTTTTTGTGTAGTTTGTAAATCCATACGTCATAAACACTCGATTCACTAACTGTACCATCCCCCCTGTTGAGACATGGCACTGCCCATGGCTCAACAAAGCTGCATATCTAAACAAGTTAGATGGCAAAATCGGTTTCTTCTCTTTGGAGATGTACAGTCCCTTCTCAAGGATTGCTCCTCGTTTTATCCACTTTTGTTTTTCTACATTTGTAGTAAGTGTCTGCATTGTTTTTAACATTTCTAAGTCTAAAATCTCAGATGATTGTAATTCCTCACTCAAAAGAAATACTTCTGAAGCTGAAGCTGCTTGTTTTGCAGCTGTATCAGCCCTCGCATTACCTTTTGAAATTCTATCCTGTTGCTTGGTATGAGCTACGCATTTGCAAATAACTACTTTCTGAGGTAACTGAATAGAGTCTAACAAGTCTAAAATAAATTGCACATGATTAATTGGTTTACCAGTAGATGTTATCATTCCTCTATTTTTCCACTGCTGCGCAAAAACATGTACAGTAGAAAAAGCATACTGACTGTCAGTAAAAATGTTCACTTGTTTACCTTTTGCCAAGGTACATGCCCTTGTTAAAGCAATCAATTCTGCTGCTTGTGCAGATAAGTTGTGTGGTAAAGACTTTGCTTCTAAAATCTCAGTATCAGAAACTACTGCATACCCTACTAGATTCTGTCCTGTAGGACCCCTCCTGCACGAGCCGTCCACATAGTATGTTACCTCGGTGTCATCCAAGGGAACATCTGTGAGATCTTTTCTAGGTAGTGTCTTTTGCTCAATCTCCTGCAGACAGCAGTGTGGTTTGCCATCTGCAGGGGTTGGGAGCAAGGTTGACGGATTCAAAGTTGTGCATCATTCAATTGTCATATGAGGTTGGCTCAACAGTATAGTCATACAGGAAAGATGTCTAGCAGGAGAAAGATATGCTACTTTTTCTTGCAGTAAAATAATCGCGACTGCATGAGGCACTCTCAATGTGAGAGGGTGGAACAATACTACTGAGGCTGAAGCCTGCACTGCCATTGCAGCTGCGACTACTGCTTGTACACAGTGGGGCAGGGATTGCGCCACTGGGTCTAGCTGTGATGAATAGTAAGCTATGGGGCTTTGTTTGTCCCCATGCTGTTGTGTTAACACTGATGTCATATAACCTTGCTTACAATCTACAGTTTGGAAAAATCATTTATGATAGTTTGGTAATCCTAAAACTAATGAAGAAGCTATCAATTGTTTCAATTTGCAGAAAGCTGATTCTGCTTCTGGTGTCCACTGTAATAAATCTTGTGCTGCCATAGGCTTTTGAATATCGTTGGTCAGCGGAGCAGATTCCAAAGCATAGTTTGGAATCCAACTCCGACAAAAGTTAGTAATACCCAGGAAGGACATCATTTCCTTCTTGGTAGTTGGTTTAGGTGCTTGTAATATTGCTGTTTTTCTGTCTTCATCTAATATTCTGCCTTCTTTGGATATTACATATCCCAGGTATTTGACCTGTTTTTTCCAAAGTTGCACTTTGTTTTTGTTTACCTTGTGTCCTTGAGTGGCTAAAAATTGTAGTAATGCTATGGTATCCTCTCTGCATTCTTGCTGGGTGGGGGCCGCCAGCAGAATGTCTTCTACATAAAGTAAAATCTGACTGCCTTTCGGTGGGATAAATCCCGCCAGGTTACTTGCCATTTCCTATGCGAATATTGTTGGACTTTCACAATATCCCTGTGGTAGTCGCGTATATGTATACCTTTTCCCCTGAAATGTAAATGCAAACCAATGTTGGCTGTCAGGGTGTATCGGTATTGAGAAAAATGCATTGCTAATATCTACCACAGAAAAATACTTTTGTTGAGGTTTTAAATCATTCAATAAAGTGTGTGGATCTAGCACCGTAGATGCCCTGGGTATAACTGCATCATTTACAGCTTGTAAATCTTGGACCATACACCATTCTCCGTTTGCCTTCCTAACAGGAAATAAGGGTGTATTACATGGTGAATTGGGAGATTCTATCAAGACTCCTTCCTTAAGTAAGGCTGCTATTATAGGTTTGATTTCTATTTCTGCATCCTTTCCTCAAGGGATACTGTCTCTTTTGAGGTCTAAATGCTGATTTTGGCGTGATAGTAACTGGTCCTGCTGTACGAATAAGTCCTACATCTGATTTCCCTGTTGACCAGAGAGTCTTTGGTATGTCTCGTAAGGCTTTTTCCCCTTCCTCTAATAAGAGTGCTACTCAGCTGTCCTCACTTGCCTGTGAGTGTACAGCTTGGTGTGTCTGCGTTATCCAATTTAGTGTCTGCTTTTGTACTCCCTGTTCGGAAAGTTCTAACTCTGTCTGCTTTTCCCACCTTGTGACTTTTTCTCCTAGATCTGCCCACTTCACATTTCTATCTTTAGTTAAACTCACATGTGGTAATCAATTAGATTTGTACAGTGCTAGGAATTCCTGGGGCAATGAACAGCTCACTACACTGTTTCCTTCTGTGTCCCAGTACAAATTTTGTAATACTAATCTGTTAGCATAGTTTCTAAACAGTTCTTGCTCATATTCTTTATCAGGTCCTTGTTTGCTACAGTAGTATAGAGTGCAATGCAACAAATGCTGTTTATCAGTGTCAAGGGAGGGGGATTTGCTGATGACTACGCTCATCAGTTCTTCGGTTACTGCCCCTGGACCAGTCGTAACTAAGTCCTGGCTGTACCAATAAAATGTTTCACCCTCCAGTTGCACTACAAAAGTATCCATTTGTCGCTGTGCTTCCATACCCTGCATAGTTGGAACTACGCCTATGCCAAATATCTTCATTAGGTCTCTGCTCAAGAGATTCACTGGGCATTTTGCAGAAACAACAATTTTGCTTTTCTGGGTCATTCCTGAAACTGGGTCAGTTATCGCTATGTTGTGGAAGAGTGGCTCCCGATACAGCTGTCCATTAGCTGCTTTCACTAATATGTAGTCAAGTGATTCTGAATTTTCTGGTAGTTTGGAAGGATGTATCAGGGTCCGTGAAGCCCATGAGTCACACAGGAATTTAACTTCCCTCCCTTCTACCAGAAGTGTAACTTCTGGTTTTGTGTCTGCTAAGTAGAGCTCTAGGCTCAATAATGCTAAGTCCAAAATTTCATTTTCTTCATTATCTGTGATTTCATGCACATCCTCTACCTCTTCTATCACATCCTCTACCCCTTCTACCACATTTGCACTTGTCTTTTCTTGTTTATTCCTTTCCAGTTATTCTTGACTACAATATAGTCAGTCCTCACCCTCCTTGTCCTCTGTGGTTATCTTTTTATTTTGCCTGCAATCCCTTGCTAAATGTCCCTTTTTCCCACATTTAAAACATTCACCCCTTTTCTTTCTCTCTTCAAAGTCCTCTGATCGTTTATCAGATTGTTTGTTTCCCTGGGTATTTTTCTTACCCTTCTTCCCAGTTTGTACTACAAAGACTTCTGATCCATCTTCTACTGCAAATACTTGTGTTTTCTTTTTCTTTTTGCTATTAAAATGCCTTTCAGCATGTCTTGCATATTCAAGTAATGACTGTAATCTACTTGTACGATGATCTACCATGTGCTTTGTAGTAAAGCTGCTAATGGGTGCAATACTGCCTTTCAAAAATGCATTCTTTAGCTGCTGCTCATATGGGGAATCATGTGTTTGGTCTTCAGGTACCTGCATTCCACAATGGTTATTAAAACATTCTAGTAATCTGGCATAATATCTATCAACAGTTTCACCTTCTTGTTGTATGCATTGATTAATGCAAGTCCAATCAGCCCTAGGCTTCCATTTCTCAGAGATTCGGTCTGTCAGACCTTTCACTCTGTTGTCCAGTTCTGCGTTACTATGTGGGAGTGGTCTAAGCTCTGCGTCACGGAGATTTCAGTTGCCACTGATCATGTGCCAATCTGGACCTATGATTTGTCTAACTACTTTCTCTACTTCCTCTCCATTCAAATGGCAACTTAACCTCATGCCCTGTAAGTCTTCTAAGAATTTTCGAAAATTAACTTTTGGATGGGGAATTCCCTCTGTGGCTTTCCAGATGTCTTCCGATGTCCATGGTCTATATACTAGAAGAGTTGGGTCCTGTCCTGCCTGCGGATTTGGTACTTCTATGAGTGGACATATCTCTTCTTCATTCATAGCTTGTGAATTTTTATTTAGTTCATACAATTCAACATTCCCTCTTAAGTTGTGTGCTCGAGACCTGGTCTCGATAGGATCTCTGACAAACGGTTTTGGTTTTGCAGGAACAGCTGGGTATAGCAGAGGTGGATCAGCTTGTCCACTCGCTTCATATTCTGGTAAGGGAAGCGGAGGGGGTGGAGGGGCTGTTGCTATTACCAAGTTATCGTCTTCTTTATCTAAAAACATTGCTTTTGAATTTTTAATCTTTTGTTCCCTGCAGTTTGCTTCCTCAAGCCACCTGTGTGCCTGAGGGACTCCTAATTGTCGTTGCTTTTTCAGCTGACCTTTTGCGTCTGTTTTAAGTTGTCTTACAAGTTTAATAAGTGAAGGTTTATCTAAATTACCATCAAATTTGTATTTATTAACCCATTTTGTATAATACCTAACATTATTGGGACGCTGTAATTGCATATATTTCATGTCTTCGGTTAAGGGCGGGTCTCGGGAATTTTTTGTGCACTGATTTCCCATGTTGCCTTAGCTAAGTTAGAAATTGTTACGTAACCCTTTTTATCACGTGGTACCACAATTTACACCTTTTCACAGTTTATCTAGAATAACTGCCTACCTATTCTGTTTCCCTGATCTATGACAAGACAGCAATCTTTTTTGTCCCTGATCTGCACATGCAAATCTCCCTGACAAAAACAATAATACTGTAACAAGTCCCTGATCTAAAACAGAAAAAGGTAAATTCCTCCTTACCTGAGCCTCCGTGTGTTGATCCCACTGGAATGTTGACTCGTCCTCCAATCACAGATCAGAAACAGTGGCTGGCCTCTTTTGAGCGACAATTCAGTCGGAGGTCTTTCAAAGCAGAAGAACCGATGTGGCCTCTTCGTACGGGTTCATGCCACCGGGCCCAATTCTGACCTGAGCCAGAGTGAGAGATATGGTTCCGGTCTGAAGGACCAATCTGTCAAAGGAAAAATATACTTTAAAAATGATCAATACATGGTAGGTTCAGGTTAAGGCACTTTAATCTTGCAGCAAGGAGACAAAAACATGCTAATACAGAGTTTGTCTGACTAGAATCAGGAAATGCAAGCATTTTTATACATTTTCTAATAAGACATTGCCTACCAAGCTGACGTAGTAAATCACAAGTTTTAACATCATCATCATTTCGTAGTGCTTGTTTATATGATTTTCTGCTTGTACTATCACATTTTGTGAGAAACTTCCTAAGAAAAACAACGTGGCCTTGGCTACCACCAGTTAGATATATGCAATGTTACCATTCAAGGTACTATGGCTAATTTGAGCACAAAGCAAGTATAGATTGCAGTTCATTTCTCCAACAGTCTTTTGTCTGTTTTATCTCTTCCTTCAGCTGTGTGTTCTCATACTCGAACAGAGCTAATTGTTCAAAATCATTACATTATAGAATATGGCATTGTTCATTCATTGCTTCCTGACCTAGCAGATAATCACCTGCTTTTCAAGTACATTTCCAAAAGGCATAAACATGAATATTGCTGTGCTAGCAATTACCAGGTCAGAGGGCATCTTGCAAGTTTCAGAAAGCACACTGCAGTTTCAAAAGCATCTTTTAGTCTCATATGAAATTAAGCTGTATATAAAATTGTGCATATAAAATAGAATGAAAAACGTGTTAACTCATTTAGTTTCTAATTAGCATTAAGCACACATATTAATACATATTTTTCTGACATTTAGCCACTGCAGTTAACAGAAGAAATTAAAACTAACATCTTACTATCAGTTAATTACACCTCTAACACACAGTATTGGAAAATATTTAACTGGAAATACTTACATAGAGCATTTTTATCACTAGATAGAATTATAAATATCAGTACTACTAGAAATATTTTTTGCTGGAGGTGTGAAAAGTCAAATAAAGCAGACTGGATTGATACTTTTTATGAATGTAATAAAATTAAATCATATTGGAATGGAATCAATCATTTTTTATAAGCTTTATTTAATGAATCCTTTACCTTAACTAAAGCATTGATTATACTAAATGTAAATGAAGGTCCCTACCTGAATAAGACAAATATGTATTTGTTATGGACAATATTTGCTATATCTAGGAAATACATAACCGGAAAGTGGAATTCAAATACACCCCCGACCTTGGAAGAATTCTACACTTTACTAAAGACAACTGCATTGATAGAAATAAAAATCAAATAACTATGAATCTATCCCAGGCCATTGGTAAATAATCGTTGGAAGAAAGTTATATCTTTGTTGGACACTCTGCAATAATCAATACTGTATCTCTGATAACTGATCTATTAATTCTATATTTAATAACATACAGTGTATATAATTGAAAGTCAGGCTATTGTAAATATTGTATATAGTTGTTTAAAATTATATTTAAAAATATTATGTAAATGTTATTTTAATTGAAAATAAAAATTTTTAAGGAAAAAAGTGTTTTTAGCAATATTCTTACCTCTTTACGTGAAAATTGAAGTATTCTGAGCATCAGAAGCCAGTCTGACATGTTATTTTGTAATCGTAAGGATTGCATTTGGTTGTTGGACTAGTATTTGTGCAGTTTTCTTCTCTGGCTTGTGAAGAAATGTACTCCTAATATCCAGCATGGCCGATGCTTTGCACATTGTAGTGGAGGAGTTTAAAGCACTTTGTTTGAACATGGAAACCCTTACTTCCATGACTCAAATGATTTTGCAGGCTATACAACAGAAAATAAATGTGTCAGCCTACCATGAAATCTAACAGTGTGAAACTGAAAAACATCTAGCTTACCATCAGAAACAGGTATGCATGCTCACTCTTGCTTCACACTTACTGGATTTAAAGGAGTTGCAGACTTTTTTACCAAAGGTTGGAAAATAAAGTGGACAATATTGAAAACAGGGAAGGATTAACCTTTGTTTACTGGTTTACCTGAATGTGCGGAAAGGGAAAATCCCATAGTATTCATCACTAATATGTTAAAGAAGTTACTGGGAGAGAAATCTACTTTGATTATTAGACAGTTATTCATTACATTTTTAGAATATAATGACAGAAGATCGATTCTCGTAATTGGAGAGAGGTGGGAGGTGCTAGTACATCAATAGTAATAAAGTCTGTGTGGCACCTAATTATTCCACAGCATTGTGTTATAAAAGGAAGGCTTTTGTTTCCATTTAAAAAGAAAATGTAGACAGAAGGGAATTCATCTACACCAATGACTTCCTGCATATTTGTGGACCAAAGTCCAGGGTCAAGCATACTCCTTCCATCAGCCTTTGGAAGCAGAAGCAGTACTGTATAAATTGACTTTTAATCCAAGTTTGGGAATGGCAGCTTCACCCTCTTCTTATAAGGACATATAAATGTCAGAATTGATGTCGATAGAGTTTATAGTCCTTTAGAAGAAAACTCAATTATGACAGTAGAACAAAAGAGCAATAAAAGAAAGTCATATGGAACAAGTGATCATTTGTTGTTAAAGATATAGTGGAGAACTCCTAGAAAACAACAAAGTGTAAAGACTTCTCACCTTCTCTTTGTCGATGATTTAAAACTGTATAGCTCATCAGATGAGGAACTGAAAGCACAACTGCAAGTTGTCAAAACTTTTTCAGATGATATAAGAATGTCATTAGGTCTTGATAGATGTGCAAAAGCAACCTTTAAATCAGGAAAACTGCAATGCCAGGAAAATATCAGTTTATGACAAGAATGTGATATAAAAGAACTTGAGCAAGAAAGAGTGTATAAATATTTGGGAATTTATGAAGGATCAACTATAAAACATAATAAAACTTAGTAAGGAATACTTCAGGAGACTTAAATTAATCCTGAAAACAGCACTGGCATCTAGGAACAAAATCCTAGCGATAAACCAATTTGCTCTTCCTGTCCTAACTTATTTTTTTGGAGTGATTGACAGGCCTCAAAACGTGTTGGATAGATTAGATAGAAAAACAAGAAGGAAGCTTCATGCTCACGAAATGATTTATAAAAATCAGTGCATACCGAGATTATATATTCCCCATTCTGAAGGAGGGATGGGCCTCCTTGAAATTGATTATATGTACAGATCTGCAATTGTGGGACTCCACACATATCTGCTGACCTCACAAGACCCAAGACCCAAACATAGTGAAAATTTTGAAACATGAGGAGAATAAATCTTAGATGACTTCTCTGCTTAGTCTAGCAGAAGCTTATCGACATCAAGCAGGAATGGAAATCAAACCAGAAGTAGGTAAAAATCAGGCAGCAACTGAATGTGCCAAAAAACAAAAGAAAGATCATAAGGTGAAGGATCAGATGAGAAGGCAAGAAATGTGGAAAAAGCATAAATATAGCTGCAAGTATAGAAAACTTCTGGAAGAATCTCATGTTGATCAGGAACAAACACAGGAATGGTTAAGGAGAGGCGAATTCAAACCAAAAAGGATAGGCAAATTCAAACCAAGAGATGAAAGGTTAATATTGGTGGCCCATGATAGTGGGCTCTGTACATGTTGGTTTATAATGTCCATTGAACAAGTCGGAGAAATAGACAAATGTATGTTTTGTAAAACAGAATTGGAAACAGTTGCACACCTCATTGCTGGTTGCGACATACTAATAGCAGAAGGACTGTATACTGAAAGGCATAATAATGTGGCAAGACTGTTGCACTGGGGATTGTGCAAACATTATGGTACTGAAGTGGCCGAAAAACACTGGAAAGATGAGCCGCAAAGTATCATAGAAAATAAGGAAGTCTACATCACCTGGGATCGTCCATTACCAACAGTTCAAAAGATAGATGCTAGAAAACCAGATATAGTGGTCCAAGAAAAGAAGACAAGAGTAGCATTGATCATTGAAATTGCCACACCCAGTGACTACAGTGTCTTACATACAGAGAGACACAAAATCATAAAATATCAGGCTCTGCAGTCAGAAACAAGAGCAATGTGGAAGAAAGATACCCAGACATCCCCAATAGTAGTAGGAGAAATGGGTCTTATAAAAAAGAATTTACAATCATATTTAGATATGTTACCAACCCATGTAACGCCATGTGAACTGCAGAAGTAGTCATTACTAGGCACATTGCAGGTGCTGAGAAGAGTACTACTGGCTGAGATCAAAGATTGAAACAATACCAATTTCACGAACTTTAATCATACTTTGACTTAGGAATGGAGTCCATTCCTGTCATGGTATTAGAAAACCAAAAGACTTTGAGACATTTAAAAACAAGGACATAGTTATAAAGGAAAAGAAAAAGAAAGATATAATTCCTGTTTTGTCCCCTGTCAAATGCACTCTTAACAAGAAAGGAGGGGGTGTACTGAATCTCTTAAAAGGTCTTTTGATCTCTCTTTGATACAGTCTAAAAATGACGCATAAAAAATTCTTTAGGTGCACTTAACCACTATGGTACCCTTACATTGCTAGAAACAGAGGACAAAAGTGACTTTTCTACTCCAGATCCCATGAACAAGGAAATTACCCTGATTGAACATGAAGGAATCCACCCATCTTTGACATAATCTTATCAGTGGAAGTTTGACTATATGGATTTTTGATGCCGATGTTACTATGGACCCTAATATCAGATTTCATTACTGGACCCCAAATTACCAAATAATGTTAGATTGCACTTTCAGATAGATTTTTTATAGCTATTTGCTCAATGTTTCCAAAGAGGGATTGCAATATAATTTATTTGATGTCTGCTTATGAGGGGTGGGACTGTTGTGTTGGGTTGAGTTATTTTTTGCTCTGTGTTCCTGACTTTGGATAGATTTCTGTGATAGTTGTTGTTATACTGGATTATTAATAATTTTCTCTCTTTTTATAGATTGTAGTACCTGCTTCTTTTTAGATTTGTGCTGCGCCAATCAGGATTCAGTAATATACTTGAGCTTCTTTCTACTTTTGTTTCCTTTTATCTGTGGGTATAAGGTTTTTCAACATACTATGGAAGGCTAATTCCGTGCCCTCACAGGGATTTTCTGTCTGTTCAGACAAGAAGAATACTGTACCACTGAAGACCAGCAATAGAAATGTCATTGACTCTGCTATTTTTATTTCTTGGAATGTGGGAGGGTTAAGCACCCTGTACAAAAAGAGATCTGTTTTTAATGGACTAAGAGCATTGCAGGTTATGGTTGTCTTTCTTGAAACTTAAAGAAAGGCTAAAAGTGTCAATGGGCTTAATCAATTTTGGTCAGGATGGGGAAGAGCTAACTGTTGCAATTCTGAGAAAAGAGAAGTGGTGATACTGATGCATAATCAATTAGGTTGGAAGGTCCTATCTGAGTTTAAAGACCAAGTAGGTAGATGGATAGTATTAAAGGTTAAAGGTGATGAGGATTCATTAATATTTGACATTTTTTTATGGCCCGAGTGAGGATCAAACATCCTTTTTAAAATAATTCTAGAACACCTCCAAAATGCGAGAACCATAAACTAAAGGAATTATGGGAGGTATCTTCAATATCGTCCTGGACCCTTTGCTTGATAAAATCCTCTCTAGGAAGCATAGGGTTCCTCAAGTTTGGAACTGTTTGTAAAATTTTATATTGGAATTGTTGGAATAATTTTATATTGGATCAGGAGCTGGTTGATATGTGGAGGGCTAACGACCCTTTTCAGAGAGATTTGACCTTTTTTGGTAACCATGGGAATGCAAGCAGAATTGATTTTTGACTTATAAAAAGTTCTATTATTGGTAATGTGCTACAAGTTAATCATTATCCAGGACAGTTGTATGATCAGAATGTTATTTTGTTAGAAGTTATACATTTTTCTTCTAAAGGGTTAATACTCCCTGGTGGTTGGATCTGCTTGTTCTTAAGAATGAGGAGCGGGCTAGCAACCAAGCAATTGGATTAGTCATTATTTGGAAATCAGAACTTCCTGCAGGGTATGTTTAGCTGCTGGGATACATTCAAAACTCAGTTAAAGAATTACTTATTTTTTATAAGGCAGATAAACAAAGACTAGAGTACACCAAAATGTTTATTTTGGAAAAGCAAATTAAGAAGATAAAATCTATAAAAATGAGATAATGTAATGATGTCATTTTAAGAGAAAAACAAAAAGTCACAAACAGCAGTATCATGGATGGAAATATTTGTGCATTCAAGAAAAAATTGGACAGGAGTAAATGTCTTAGCTGGATCAAAGGAATCTCCTCTATATAACTTCTTGCTCGGAGAATTACTGAAAGAAAGAAGGAGATTTACATAGGGAGTTTGAAAAATACCAATGGTTTATTTACTCATAATCTGATTGAAATCAATCAGATAATGGTTAATAGACTGCACCAGCATTATCATCTCAAGTGTGTGGTAATCTAGACCAGTTTGCAAGTTTCTACGAACATTTTAAATTACCTCAAATTTTGTGCGATAATCGAAAAAAATTACTTCAACCAAATTCCCTAGGGGAGGTTTCTAAGGCCCTAAATGTTCTTACTGCTGGAAAGGCTCCTGAGCTGGACAGCTTTATAGCAGAACTTTATAAATTGTATAAGATACTTTTAGGCCCCCTGCTCCTTACTTTAGATAAGCTGAGCAGTTGCAAATATTTCTGTTTTCCATGAACAATGTTACTAATCTATATTGTTGTGCAGACCTATTTCATTACTTACCCTGGGTAAGAACATTGTAGCAAAAATTTTGAAAAGTTTGTGGGTGGATTGATCAAGGACAGACAGAGCTTATTAAAAATAGGATGGAAATACCTGACTTGGCTTACGTATGGATTAACTTATAACAATACAGTCTCCTTCATTCTGAACCTGCAGTGCTTATTTTGCTTAATTTCTCCAATGCTTTTGACTCAGTTGAATAGGAGCATTTATGGCAAACACTCCATAAGTATAACCTTCCTTCTGACTTTGTCCTGAGGGTGTTAATTTATCAAGGGGTACAGAACAAGGATGCTCCCATCATCTCTGCTTTTTATCATGGTTATAAAAGCTTTAGCTAGTCACTAAGAGAAGGAGGCATCAACATTTGCTATCTACTCTAAATTTTGTACTTAGATTTTTTTCAACTTGGTTCATAGATAATGAGGTAATATGGATCAGAGCTACAATTGGAGCAGTTCCTACACTTCTTAATCTGTTAGATATGTTTGTTTCCCTTTCAGGTCTTCAAATTAATAGAACTAAAATGTTTTTGTTTCCACTAAATAAGGCCTGTTTAGATGCTTTGGGTACATCCACAGCTATCACAGGGATTAAAGTCATTAAGGAATGTTTTTATCCAAGCATCAAATGAAACATTTCATTCTTTCATGGATTTGAACTTTAAATGTCTGTTTTATGAGATATAGAATAAACTGTCTTTATTTACTTGGACTCAACAGAATTCATCCATCTTTTAAACTCTCTTTGGAGTACTCAACTTCAGTTGTAACTTTCCTTGATGCTAAGGTTACTATACAAAATGGGGCATTACAGACATGTCTACAGGAAACCAACCGACAGACAGATGTATCTGCACAGAATCAGTAATCATCCCAGCCACACAAAGAAGTCTATTATTTACAGTCAAGCACATCAATATCACCATATTTGTTCTAGTGAGGCAGAAAGAGAGATACAGTTGGCACAGTTGAAAGATGCCATGCTTGCTCATGGTCAATCTGCCACTGAGTCTGACAGAGATATAGACAGAGCAGTGCAGCTATCATGAGAACAGCTGCTTCAGTACAGAGAAGAACTCCTGTAACAGAGTTTCACTAGTGACAACATATCATCCAAAACTTAATAAAATACAAAATTGTAAGGGACCTCCAACCAATGTTCAGAGGATGATAAGATGAGAGACATGTTTCAAGCACTACCACTGCTGTCATTTAAACAACCACTAACTCTAAAGAATATTCTTGTCAGAAGAACGCTTAGACCAGAACAGAACATAGTCCATAATGGCACAAAACTCTACAATCATCCAAAATGCAAAGCATACATTATAACAATTTCACAGTACAGAAGTTTCAAAGTACAGGGTTCATTTAAATATACTTCCAAAAATGTGGTCTATTTAATCAAATACAGGAAATGTCCAAAGACAGGTTTTATAGGCGAGACAAGGTAGTTACTCAGACCTAGGATGAATGTCATAGGATCACAGGAAATTACTAGGCTATTGACCCGGAGGTCATTACAAGCCTAGCTGTTTCATCACAATGTAATACCAAAGAAATGCTAGTTAATACCTAAGATTGTATTTAGTAATGACTGCCTATATCCAGGAGGGTTGTGAGCACTATTCCTGGTAAGAATTTATGATGCCCTATCTACTCATCTAGGTTCCTTTTGAACAGTGCCATAAATGTGCTTTGTTTCACATGAATAGGTAGCTTATTCCAAAAGCACAGCAGTCTCTGGAAGACAAATCTGTCCCTCCAGCATGTCCTATTTCAGTTGCATGCCATACTTAGGTTACTAGAATGTGTGGCCCTAGTCCCACTTGATTTATGGATATGCAGCAAGTTCATTAGGTTTGGGTCTGAGATTGCTCTGTAAGCCAGACATAAGTCTCCCCTAAGAAGTCTATATGATACAGAGTAAAGTGATAGGGACTTTAGTCGTTCTGTGTATGGCACATGCTGGAGTCCTTTGATATTCTTTGTTAGAAACCTCTGAGGTCTCTCCAGTTGCTGCAGGTGCTTTGTGTGGTACATGCCAAATGGGGCATTATACTCAATTATGGACTGGATTAGTGCTGTGTATAGATGGATTATAACCTCTTTTGCTCAAAAGGTGATGCCTTTACTAATCAAGTGTGCTACGTAGAAAACCTTTCTTACTACAGTAGACACATGGTGGTTGAAGTTAATGTTGAGGTCAGCTTGGGAACCCAAGTCCTTTACCACTTCATGGGTACTTAGGGTATTGTTGTTGATCTGATAGTGTGAAGTAAACCATCTTACAACAAAGGGGTTTACATTATAAGTGTATAGACTCATTTGTACCAGAAAGAATCAAAGCCTTGAATGGGGATCTTACCCACTGTAACCTGAACTTGGAGTAACTCCTTGGAGTATAACTAGACGGGAGGTAAATAGACACATAGTTACAAATAAAATGACTGACAAGCCATCGTCAGCACACATTTCCTAATCTGATAATTTTATATCAGATGTGATACTTATGGTACTTAAAGGACATTTCTGCACATCTTTGGCAAGAACAATGGAACTAAGTTAATTCAGTTGTTCAGTCTGACAGTCAGTGGTATGAATCCGGATGCTGGTTTTATGAGGCACTATAATACCTAACTTTTCTTTTGAGCAACTAACAGTGGACATAATTCCTCCTCACACAACATCCTATAGACATATGTAAAAAAAAAAAAAAAAAAAAATATGTTTTAAAATATTTTAATTATTTTCTTTTTCACCTTTTTCCATATTATATACTTATATTTTTAGAATTTGTATAGCAAATATCTACTAAACTTTGTTTATGTAATTTCCTGCTATGACTATGCCTGTCTGCATGTGTATCTCATGTTCTGAATCAATGTGTTTATAATTTTTACCTTGTATTGACTGTTTCTGTGAAATACTTGTAATATCGTTGGAGCTTTTCTCCCCGGGCCTCCACTGAAAATGGACATATATCCAGCTGGACTAGCCCGGTCAACAAATGTAAAATAAAATAAAATAAATAAATATTGAAGAGCAACATTTTTTTCCTGGTAATGCATGATTTATGATGAATTTACTCTGAATTCAAAATTTTGACTGTTCTATGTTTTAGCACCTGTGTTTTATTCATGACATGAGCATAGTTACTTTCACATAAGGCACTTTCACATAAGGCAGCATTCTAGTCAGAACAGTGGTAACCATAAACTTAACAGTCTGTAAGGCTTTAATGTTCAGACAGTTTTAACAGTATGATAAAACTTTATCAAACTGTGCTGTCTTTCAGAACCTTGTGCTGACATAACATCATTTTCTTTTCTCTCTCTGTCCTTCTTTCTCTTTTTCTCAGTTAGCAACACATTACCCGGTGTAATTTATTAACTGCATGCAATATCCATACATTCTAACACTGTAACTTACTCTCTTGGTAGTCACTGCCTTTCCCATCATTGTGAAGTGAACATTATTGCTAATTCATATTTTCTGTTAACCAAAGCATCTCACAGATTGCCTGTTTAGACAAGCTAACAACTTTCAAATTATAACCTCCTGTTTTCCTTCTCTGGATTTAAATAATCTCCTTACACATCTCTAGTTTTGAGATTTATTATCTCATTAAATGTCAGAGCAGTCTCTTTGAGTGGTATCTTCTCTGCTAAGTGAACACTAATTCTAATGTAACATGTCAAACCTTGATTTTTATAGCATATTATGACCCTGTTCTACAGCTTCAGTCATGGACACACACACACACACACACACACACACACACACACACACACACACACACACACACACACACACACACAGTGTCTGTCTCAGAGGTATAGTATGAGCTGATTTTTTTCCACAATAACATTCTTCAAGATTTTGTTTTTAGCCATTTGGAAATAAATGGTCTACTAACATTTCTAGGGACGAGTGGATATTTATGTACTGTAGTTAACATCTGTAACTTAATAACTCCTAATGAAGAGCTCATGCCAACTGAGAAGCTGGAGTAATTGCAAAACCTATGTTGGCCCAATAAAGGTATTACATCGCATTTGTGTTCCAGTGTCTTTGTGCTTCTGTTAAGTGGATTAACAAGTCATTTCTTTCTTTTTTTTTTCTATTCTATGTGAAAATTAAAAAGCACGTACCTCATGCTGTGAAAACTAAGTGGCCAGGAAAACTTCAAAAGCTTATTTTTCAGTTTTAATGGGACATAATCAGTAGGTAAAAGTTAACATTACCCAAATTATTAGGAGATTTAGAAATCACAAACTTGGATGCATAATCTTAAAGCAGTCATGGGATCACAGATTGCAAAGCCGGAAATTCCCACAGACCCATTTGATTATGGGCTGAATTAGAAGTCACATATTTAGTATCCCACCATCAGAGTTCTGAGACATAAACAATGTATGGAATCCTAGGGTTCTAGATAATTGGTGGTTCACGGTATGTTCTCCCATTATTCTAGATCTGGATGTACTTAAATGGACCATGATTTGGTTTAATGAGAACATTTTCATTGGTGGGCAGACATTTTTCTGGATCTTATGGGTTAAGGTTCATATTATATTTTTCAGGATTTTTATGCTCAGAGTTTTGCCCAATTGAATTGTAAAGGGAACTTACTTTGATGACAGTTGTGGTGAACCACCACTGGACCAGTAATCAAGAAGCCTCAATCCTCACTACTGGCACTAGTGGGGGACATACAGTAAGAGGATGACAATGTACACACACAGTATTACCAGATGCTCTCTGCATCAAGTGCAATTTTCCTTAAGAGCACACAGAGACCACAGTCAGTTTGGGGCTGGTTTCTCCCTCTTTCTCCAGATTTCCAGTAAGACTCCCCACTGGCACAGCTATAGAGTTGAAATCACAGCTGAGTGGCCAAGCCAAGGTCTCCATCACCCTCTCTGTCCAACCAGTGCTTCGAGACCCTGCCCAAGTAGCTGACACACATACTCTTTGAGGTTTGATTTATACACACCCCCACACCTGGGAAAGGCTGGCATAGGTTTACTAGCTATGCACCCTTTTGCCCAGACCATAAGGTAGTTATCACTGCCACCAGCCAACTCCTTAGCAGCTACTTTAAGGCCCTCAACAAAGGGTATCAAATCTCACTGTGTAATGTTGCAACTAATACAAATGACAGTTTGACTAAGAACAAGGCTATTAGGAGTGGCCCGTACAATGTCACCAAATAAATATGCGAGTACTCTCAAAACTTATATATCTCTTACAAAATCAGCCACAATGTTTAAATATATTTAATAATAAATAATAAAAGAACAAGAAATACTTAGTATATATTCACAGAGACATCAGAGTTGAAAACCACAGGATATATTTAAAACAACATTGCTGGACAGTCTCAAATAAATAAAGAAACATATCTAAACTAAGCTTTGCTATATTCCTGACTGTATCTAAGAAAATTACTATACTCTAGTTAACCTACTTAAGAGCATGGCAGATATGATGAATGGATCTTCTAGTTGTTGTCAGGTCAAAGACAAAATACAGAATGTTGTGTCTCTCTAAGAGACTTTTTAAATTAATATCTCAGATATTACTGCTGGGTAGTAGCTTGCAGAATGACATAATTTCTTGTCATCTGACTCTATCTCAGGTGAAACCCCCACTGCTGGAAGCTAGCAGTATTTAGCATCTACCTGTGAAAATACAGAGACTTCAGATCTTTGGTAGATGCTAGAAGTCATAAAACAATTGTAGTAATTAGTTCACTCCAAAGACAATGCTGAAAGCTTCTCATCATAGACATTGTGTCTGTAGCTGCCATAAAGTAATTTAATTTCAGCTATTTTTCTGAAGTTTTGCTGGACTGAAGTTAACCTCCTGTATTCCAGTTTCCACTGTTAAAATATATACATTTAAACAGTTACAATAGTGCATGTACATTTCTATTCTCTTCCTGTAGGGCACACTGTGGTTACAATTTAAATAGCACTTTACAAAAGCCTTTCCAACACACACTTCTATACCAGCAATTTGATATACACGATATACAGTTCTAATACAATTGTAACACAATCATCTTATATAAATCATGTTGATATTCACAAATGACAAATAATTATTTACAAAATTCCAGATAGCTGTGCTGGCAGTATTCCCCTTTGTCACAGTAATATTTATAGGTTTTCTCTTTATTGCAATCATTAGCAAAGGATGACAAGAATGGAAATGTACATACTTCTAAACATAAATTTTCCCTAAAACTTTTTACCATCTTCCTCTTGTCAGCTGACATTGTCTTTTTTTTTTGACAGACATTTCACTTTTATTTTATTTTTCTTGGTAAGTTACTGATGATTGCAGTCAATCAACAATGCTAGACATAGACATTTTATGCTTCTTTTCCCTCAGAAAATATTTGTTGATGTAAAACCTGTTGTTCTACCAATTACATGAATTTCAGTAACAGAAAATGTTGTCCTGTCTGAGGGGGATATGATTAATGGCTGCTTTTTGTTTATTATTCTGACTTTGCAGGATTAATGTGCTTTGTGTGAAGTAGCTTGGGATACTTTAATGTGTGACTACTGTTTCCATGCAAATAAACTGAAATATAATACACAGCCGTCATTTTTAGCTATACGTGCTGGGTGAGGGTCATACCTCTCAACCACTTAGAGTAAGAAATCTGGACAAAGCAATGAAAACATAGTACAAATAGGGACAATTTTTAAATATTGCTCTTACAAACTTAGAAAGTTGACAGAATAACAGGTTTTGCATTAGCATGAATTTTCTTTTTTTCAAAACATTTTCTTTTATTTTTCAAATACAGTTGAATAAATTCCATACTATTTGTATATAACATCTTAAATAACTATGTACACTATTTACATAAGCCTGACACTGTAACAGAGCTCAATATATACAATTACTTTATAGGTATAACAATTCAGTTATCAGAGTGTATCTGTTCAGTTATTGTAAAGTGACAATCAATAATAAGACTTTCTTCCATGGATTGTTAATAAATGGCTTAGGATGAATCCTTAATTCTTTAATTTTAATTTTCAACAATGCTGTGGTCTTCAGTAGGCTGTAAAAGTCTTCCAAAATAAATATTGTGTTTGTATTCCATCTTCTTGTTATACACTTCCTTGAAATTGCAAGTATTGTCCAAACTAGATACAGATTTGACCTTCGTACACATTTAATAATACTAGAGCCTTAGATAAGTTAAATGATCCATTAAATAAAGCTTGTAAAAAGTTTTTAATACCATTCCAAAATGGCTTAATTTTAACACAGTTGAAAAAAATGTGATTCCAATCTGCATTGTGTATTTGCTCACATCTCCAACATATTCCCTTTGTGGAAGAATTAATTTTAGCAATTCTATCTGGAGTTAAGAATGCTCTGTGCAAGGATTTACAATTAAAAACTTTCCAATATTGTGTAAAGGATGCATGATTTATTGATAATAAAATATTTGATTTAATTTCTTTGGTTAGCTTTAATAAGTGTCCTTTTGTTATATTATTCCAATATGAGGATTTGGGTGTTGTTGTATAATTTATCAATATCTTGTAAAATTTCAAAATACTGTTTCCCATGTCATAATCATTATATATGATTTCATACAGGTAGTTCGTAAGTTTAGGTATTTCTTTAAATGAAAAATTACTAATTATTTTGCATAAATATGTCAGAATGCTTTGCATAGTTAGCCAATCTTGTTGTGGAATTTTGCATGTTGTTTCAGTTGTTTGCATATACAGAACTTTTAGTTCTTTGATGCATTGAAACCAACTAACAAATCCTTTCTGTTCCCAGGAATTAATTATTTTTCTGTATATTTTATGTGGATAGCTCTTTGTAACTATGAATGGTGTTAAAAAATCAAATCAAATTTTTAAAATCTATATTTGCATTGATAATTTTCCTAAATGAGTCAATGTAATAATTAATCATATGCGTTTTAGTGGGCTTAGTTATGTTATATTGCATACTAATACATATGTGCCATGACAAATTGTTTTTATCGATTTGACATTTTTTTTTGTAAATCAAATTTGTTTATTGATATTACAGTTTGTAATTCTTTCCAATTTGCAGAATAATTTGGACTTATCCAATCTGAGATTGTTTTAGATATTGATGCTTTTATATATGTTTCTATATCAGGAAAGTTTAATCCTCCCTGTTTCCATGGTCTGATATGATGTATTAAAGCTATTCTGTTTCTTTTGGGAAATTATAAAAATTTTATTAGGCATGAGTTTATTTATATTCCTTTCTGGTAACAGCTGTATTGCCAATGCTATATATAGAATCTTGGGTAGTAAAACCATTTTTATTAACTGTAGTCTATCTTCAAATGTTAATATTATTTGGTTCCACTTTTCTATGGAGATTTTAATTGTATTCATGGTATTATTGCAGTTTATTTAGACTAATTCATTATTATCCTTGCATAACTCAAGTCCTATATATTTTAAGGTAGATTCTTGTTTCCTTATAATTTGATTCCCCTTCGTCTGAATTTTTTTTATTTAAAAATAAAAATTTTGATTTTGATTTATGGAAATGGAGTCCTGACATCCTGTAAAATGTATCAATTAAAATATCTAATTCTTCTAATTTCTCTTTTGTTTTGGATAATGTTAATAATATGTCATCAGCAAAGAGCACTACTTTAGAACTGTATTGGTCATAAAACATCTACTCCTTTTATTTTTGTATTGTTATGTATTGAATCTGCCAATATTTCACTAGGCAAAGCAAATAGAATTGGTGACATGGGACATCCTTTTTTAGTACCCTTTGTTATATGTATTGATTCAGCGGTGAAAGGACCTAGATTAACATACGCTAAATTAATTGTATATATATTCTTTAGTAGATGAACAAAGGAAGGAAGAAATTCAAACAACACCAGAATTTTGAATACATAGTCCCAACTTAAGGAATCAAAGGCTTTCTCTATATCTAAGCCAATTATGAGGATTTCTTTATTTTCTTTATTAATATAATCTATAAGAGAAATTATTCTTTTAATATTGTTATGCATGTGTCTATGATATATAAATCCAGTTTGATCATTATTTATTGTTTTGGATAGTGATATTTTCATTATGTTAGTTAATATTGCCATAAATATCTTATAGTCATTATTTAACAATGATATAGGTCTATATGAGGTACAGAGGTTTGGGGATTTGTTTTCGTTTAGGATTGGTGTGATTAAGGAATATCTCCAAGAAGGTGGTATTAAAGCTTGTGACTGAATTTCTAATAGAGTTTTATGGAAGAGTGATAGTATCTTTGAAGGAAAATGTGTATATATTTCCATAATTATGCCATTTATACCTGGAGCTTTATTATTTTTACCCTCTTTTATTGTATCTATAATTTCTTTGTAGGATATGGGTGCTTACAGATCTAGTTTTAATTTTTCTGTTTTTTTAAATTAGAAAATTTTTCATCTAGATTTAGTTGATCGATATGTATTTTTTTTTTGGAAATGTTTCATATAGTGATTTCTATAGGCATCAAGAATGTCACCTATATCCGCAACATTTTTCCTTTTCTTTTCATGGAAGATACTTTTAGTGTTATTAGCTTTTGATTGTATTGTGATTCTTGTGGATAAATTATGTAGACATTTGGAAGAAGTGGCCAATGTATTAATTTTTAGTTTTTCTAAAGCTAAACTAGTTTTATGTGGTAGAATTTCATTGTATTTATTGTTTAATACTTCTTTTTTTCTTTTTCATCTCTAAACAATTTTGATTTTTTTCAGCTTTTTCTGACAAAAGTTTGGATTGTAGATCTAATAATTCAGGATCCCATTCTCTGATTTTTTTATACCAAGTTAGGGTTTTACCATATATGTAAGCTTTTAATGAGTCCCATATCATTATTTTATTTATCTCTGTGGTGTAATTAATATCTAAGAAAAACTGTAATGCAAATAATAACCAGGGTTTGAACTCTTTAATTTTAGTTATATATGGTGGAATTCTGGAGTTAAAGATTAATGGTTTGTACCCATTTTGACGTTTTAGTATCAATGAATTGTGGTCTGAAAAGGGGCAGGGAATGATTGAGAAATTAATGATTTTAGAGTGTAAGTCATGGGCAGCAAATATTTTATCTATTCTAGTTTGGGTACCAAATCTGTGATCTTGATGGGAAAACAACAACGATTTATCTTCTTTAAATTTGAAAGTGTCTACAAGATTAAATGTTTCTACCCATTTGTTTAAAGCTTTTGATACAGCAGATGCACGCAGCAATTTTTTTATTTGTAGTTTCAGAAATATCAAATATACAATTGAAACCTCCTCCTAATATTAAGTTGCCTTTATAATTATTGGAAATGAAATCAAAGTGTTTTTAACAGTTCCTGATCCAATGCCTGGGAACCAGTTTAGAATGGCTAGGGTCCATATTTTGTTATTATATTTAACTATTACTAATGCCATAAGGCCTTCTTTGTCTTCATACTTATAAATGATTTCTGGGTTAATCACATTTGTTTTCCATAGAATTGTAACCCCTTTTGTCTTTGTCTTATAAGTGGATTGCACCAATATCATATATTCCTTAGGGTTCCATTTGCAATTGTCATTTGTTTTGAAATTAATTTTTTGAAGTAAGACAATTTGTGCTTTGTTCAGTTTTAAATATTTCAGTAGATTTGATTTCTTGCTAGGATTGTTTAAGCCACTGGTATTTAAAGATAATAAAGTTAAATCCATATTAGGTTATTTAGACTATGCATTTTTTGTTTTACTGTGATTATTAAACATTTTCTTCTGATAACTATAAAGTATATGTTTGGGCTTTTAAAGGAAATGATCGGTTTTATACTTTGAGTGTTTACCAATAAAGTAATGTTTTGGTCAGGCATACTAAAAATGTTTTTGTGAAATAACAAATTTAAATTAATAAATGTTAAGAAAACTAAGATCTGCACTAGCCATGGAATGAAAATCATTCCTTATCTGATAGATGAACCTAAGTCCATCCCATTATCATTCATATCTTTACAATCTGAGCTCCACAAATTGATTTATCATTTGGAGAATATTTGTAATAGGAATAAGCAATATTTATGTTAATTTGAACAGCTATAGTACTATTGTAGATTAGATAGAATTCTAAAACAATATGAATGTCTACTTATTGTATAAGCAATTAATATTTACATGAAAGATAGATGGCAAGCAATTCAATCATAGTAAAGTTGGATGTATCATATATAAAACCTAAGTAAAAGATTATAGCACAGAGTTGTTTGACATATTCACCCTGATTGATGAAGTCTTTCAAAACATATTACTTAATATAAATAGATGGTAATAATATTTATACCTAATGTTTATAATACAATGTATTTTACTGGAAATATCAGAAGTTATATTTCATTGTTTACCAGCATGTAAGTAATCACTTTGTTTGCTGCTAACTTACTTAAAGCATAAAGTTTGTTTTATGTAAACATTGATGAAAGTTAGTGCATTTTAATTATCAGTGCATCCCTCTTTCCCCCCATTTCCTACACATAAGGATTTTCATATCTGTCATTTCTTATTATAAAATGAGTGAAATTGTAGGCTAAAAACAACAAATTTATTTATTGTGATTAGTGATTACAAGTTCCCTTTCCATATTCATAAATTGCCATTTTATGGCATATACTGGAAGTTTTTAGATTTGAATGGCAACATTCTATTTTGTATAATCGGCAAAGGTTAAACTGAGTGATTATTTTCAATTTAATACTATTTGTTCAGAATGTGATTGTTATATTATGTGACATTCATAGTTCAGACTTCTATTGTTTTCCTTGAACAACTTTGTCAGTTTGATGTCATGTATAAAACATTAGTTACCTTGGTAACAGCTTAAGTAGTATGTATGGTCAAGATTGGTTACAAAACCACAATTCAAGTTAAAGCAATTACATGACTTATGCACATTTACCTATATGAGAAAATCATTATGGTTCCCCATGATGTTCAATATAGCGTATGTCATTTATGACAAGTTAAAAAAGCAGTGTTATTATACTCAAGCCCATGTTATTAAACTGTCTATTGTCAATTTAATACTATTTGTTCAGAATGTGATTGTTATATTCTGTGAAATTTTGAAGTTCAGGCTTCTATTGTTTCTCTTGAACAACTTTGTCATTTTGATGTCATGTATAAAACATTAGTTACCTTGGTAACCGCTTAAGTATTATATATGGTCAAGATGGGTTACAAAAACTAGAATTCAAGTTAGAGCAATTATATGACTTGTTATGCATATTTACTTATATAAGAAAATCATGCTTCCCCTTGATGTTCAATGTAGTGTATATCATTTATGACAAGCTAAGACAGAAGTGTTATTATACACAAGCCCATGTTATTAAATCCTGTCATTAATATCTAAATTCAGCAGACTGCTTCATCTTATATGATGATTATATATTTATGTATAGATTTACTAAACTCATACATTACATAACTATTTGTATGTGTGTGTGTGTTTTTATCAAGAATCAACTTAATGAGCTAAACAAAGTGTTGGGAGAACATCAATGTGTATATGTGGTTTAAAACAGCCCTTTTATTTTATATATATATATATATATATATATATATATATATATATATATATATATATATGGGTTCACTTCAGTTCACTGAACTTTCAATTCACTGACTTTCATTTCACTGACACCATTTCACTAAAATTCATTTCACTGAAAGTTCATTTCACTGACAACTATTATTAGCAATAAAATGGAATATTCCCCCTTCCCCACTGTAGTGCGACCCTGGAGTTAGAATATATAGTTAGGGGTGTGTGGGGGGCAGAGGCCCCACATCGGGGGGTGTGGGGGGCGCAGCCTCCCACTTCATTTCATATAATATTCTTACGTTTTGATATAATATTGCTTAGTAAAAGAAAAGTAAGTGGGGGGGCTGCGCCTCCCACACCCCCCGATGTGGGGGGCTTTGCCCCCCACACCCTCCTAACTATATATTCTAACGCCAGGGTTGCACTACAGTGGGGAAGGGGGCATATTCCATTTACTTTGTAATAATACTTGTCAGTGAAATGAAGTTTCAGTGAAATGAAGTTTCAGTGAAATTAATTTCAGTGAAATGGTGTCAGTGAAATGAAAGTCAGTGAATTGAAAGTTCAGTGAATTGAAGTGAACCCATATATATATATATATATATATATATATATATATATATATATATATATATATATATTTTTTTTTTTTTTTTTTTTAAACCAAAAACGTCATTGCCAAGAATCATCTTGGAGGCACCTCAGAGCTGTTAAGTACTATTGTCACTTTGTCTCTGTTACCATAGCAACCTGGGAGCATTTGTTTCTGTTAATGCATCTGTGTACAGCATACCAGAGGCTCACAATGCACCTGAAGTAAAGCTTCAGTTCACTGCAACTTCAAGCCTAAATTCCCTCTCTTTTAGCGAGGCAGCAGCCAGGAAAAGAACAGAGATAAAACAGATCAAAAACAAACAAACAAAAAAAAAAACTCTCAACAAGATGCCACAACAAGAGACAACACACTCTTCCAGCCCTCCCACCTCTCACTCAGCAGACATACAAACAAAACACTCTGTGCCAAAATATCCCAAACCCAGCTCTATCCACCCCCCTCCCCTGGATCCAGGCTAAAACACCAAATGTCTCTTTCTAATACACAAGCATCAGCAAACCTTGACTACAAACTGCAACCCACAACCTCCCAGAGATGAAGATGGCAACACACAACAGCTGCCAGACACAGCTGCATCCACATACGCCATGTCAGGCTTAAGCAAACAGCACTCAAAGCTATGATACCTGCTATAACTGATATTAATTATGTTTAGACAGAATAATAATGACATTTGTACTAGCTGCCAGACACAGCTGCATCCACGCACATCATATCAGGATTGCTCAAACAGCACTCACAGCTGTGATACCTGCCATAATTGATATCAACTAAATTTAGACAGAATAATGATGACATTTGTACTAAGAGCTTGCTATATTATTCAACCAGGATATACTTGAAATTTCTAAATCATACTTTAACTGAAGAATGCATTAGTCTCCATGACAGCATTTTATTTCAAAACACTCTATGGTTACTGCTATTATATATGATGTTAATTTGTTACATTTGAGTCTGAACTCTGATGAATGGTACCTTGTTGAATTAGTTGATTAATTACTTAAATTATTATAAGTAAAAACAATGAAAAATGAACAAGATAAGTATTCATTGAGTTCAAGTAGGGGAATACAAACTTCTATGTTTATATTATATGTTGCTTTGTTTGGCTTATATGTAATGTAAGTAGTAACCCATCTTGACCTACCTTTGTTTGTGAAGAATTACTGGACTCTTTGAACATTCTGAATAAATTATTACTGCTTCTCAGTTGTTTAAGAAGCCCTCCTTTTTTAATAAAAAAAGCTGACAAGTGCTGTGCCATATCAGTTGATACTTTGAGAGATGTAGTTGTAAGAGTTATTTTTTTTTGGACAGCTATCTTGAACTCAGTTTTTCGTTTCTTCTTTCAAGCATCAGTTCAAGGATTTGTTTCTTTTATTCTTTTAAGAGTAGGGGTCTTCCATTCCATTTCTTCTGGGACAGACACTATGTTGTTGTTTTAGATGAAAATAGTAGCTTCTTCTAAGTCATTAAAGGTTCTCATCTCATTGGCAAAAAGTATTTTTATCTTCGCTGGAAAGGCCAGCTCTGCTTTAATGTTGTTTTGTTTCAACAGTTTTATTATTGGCCAGACTTTTTTCCTTTGTTCTAGTATTCTGGAAGAATAATCATTGTCAAACCTTATCAGGCTTTGATTGTATTTTAAGGATGATTTTCTCCAAGCAGATTTTAATATTAGTTCCTTGTCCAGAAATTAAAGACATGTTATAACTATGGATCTAAGTGGAGTATTTGTTGAGTTAGAAGCATGTTTCCTCAGTGCTCTATGCACCCTTTCAATCCTAAATGAAAGTCCCTCTTTCGAGTCTAAAAATTCAGGTATCCAGGTTGTTAAGAATGAAATAATGTCTTCCCCTTCAGTGTTTCCAGGCAGACCAAAGATCCTTATGTTGTTTCTCCTTTCCCTGTTTTCTAAGTCATCTATTTTGTTAAGTAGCCATGTATTCTGTTTAAACAGAAATTCTTTTTGGAATTCTTCCTCTATGAGTCTCCCTTCAATATCATTTAGAGAAGTCTCTATATTTGTTATTTTTGTATGGTGTTGCTGTAATACTTCCTTAAGAGTATCAGTCTGTTTTTGAGAATTTAATTTGAGGTTTTCTAAGTTATTTTTAAAGCCATCCATCTTCAAAAATAGTTCCTGTAAGGTAGATGTCATCGATTGCAGTTCTTTTTTCAAAGCAGCATCTGGATGAGAATTCCTTGAGTTGTTCATATTCATACTCCAAGTTACTTGACAGAAAAATGTTTGTATATGTCCACCAAAATTGATATTTATGCAGTGTAGTAGTTTATCTACAGGGTTCTGATGTGTTAAACTTGAAAATAATAACATTTCCTATATTATTATACTAGTTTGTGGAGCTCTTAAAATTCATTGCTCTCAGTTAGCCATCTAGGCTCCACCCCTAGCTGACATTGTCTGATATATATTTATAAATGGTTTACCCATTCTTCAGGTAATTGTGTCAGTTTTTTAACTAAAATCTGTTGGAGAAGGATATGTTTAGATTTGTCTGAAGATAATTACACTAAATTATTTAGGGGTGCCATCACCCAGATATACCTAAAAATATTTATTTTACCTTTTATGGAATGATACATTGTTGCCAGCACTGCCCTGCTAGGCTATGACAGAGAAGACAATTGTCAGAGGCCATATGTTGGCAGCATGACTTTAATGTGTCCAGTTAGTGTCATGATATTATCCTGTTCAACTGCTTGCTAGGTTTGGGTGAAATTATGTCATTCTCTATGTTGAGCTTCATAGATTACCCTACCAGATTTTAATGATTGTATGTTTTGGTTATTTGGCCTTTTCAGGAGTAAGGATTTGATATCTGGTGAGTTATGGACCGTTGTTCAAATTGTGGTATCATCACTATTAGCTACTTTTTCAGATTTTGGAACAGACTGGAAGTGGATTGGAGCAAGGAAGTTATGATTTATTTGCATAAATATTTAAATCTTGTTCAAAAGAAACTCTGTTGAATGGATTTTTATTGGACTAACTTTTATTATTGTTGGCATTTGTACATTTTCTTTCATTGGACTTCTTTGTATGTTAATGTATTGCATTTATCAACTGCACTTATATAATTTTTGGAGGGAGTTCTCATTTCATAATTACTTTTGTTAATGGTATTATTCTTTGTAAATTATTTGATTTTGTGACTCAGTAAAGTTTGATTGGGTTTTGAAAAAAATGAGAGTAACACCAAGCACTGGCAAGGCCTAGTGCTCAAACTAATGCATTGGAAGCTACATTTAGAATGGCACTCAGATATTGGTATCAAACTTTCATTTGTATGGTCTTTCCTTTTTTTGTTACATCTGTGCCTTTTCTCACTTGTCACTTTTATTTTCCTTATCATTTCCTGTTCTTGATGTTAAGTGGATTTATAGACAAATGAAAAGGCTTGAGGTGTAAGGCCATTGAGAAGTTTGAACTGCACTGAAGTAAAGGAATATATATGACTCCTAAAGTAGTCATTTAGGGATGATTTAAATAAGGATATATTTGCAATAGATTACAGTACTCACGTGGCATACATCCATAATCTAAACATACATTTCACACAAAAGACATTTCTCTTATGCATTTTACCAATGTTTACTGTAAAAAATGAATTGATAAAAATTAAGTTAATCAGGGAACTAAAAAGAAAACTTTGCATGAAAGCATTGTGGTTATCCTTGTAACACATGGGATGTAATATAGAGTAAAGGTTCAAATGTAATATTTTGATATAAGTTACCTTTTATTGAAAATATACTATTCATTCCTTTGGGCAAGGAACACCTTCACTGTTTTCTCTTTAAGACATATTATTAACACCCCACTCTATACTGCAGATCTATTAAAATTGCTAGATATTCCTATTGCCAAAAAAAGTCCAAGTCACAAGCCCAACTTTTTTCAGGCCTTTTGCACTGGAACATTAGAATCAAGCATTGAAAAGGCCATGATAATTAAATCAAGGGCTCACAGTGAGGCATGTGGATTACTATCAGATCACCAGATCATCAGTGTGGATTTAGAATAGAGTTTATCTCAACTGCTGTGCTGGTGCAAGTCACAAGTCACTTGCATTGAATAATGAATACAGGAGTACTACCAAGTGCTGTTTTCATTCACCTTTCAATTGGATTTGATTCTGCTACTCATGTATTACTAATAAGAAAAAGCTTTGTATGGCATGGATCTTGCTAGTTTTAGCTCATTTTCTGACTATTAACATAACACACATTTTCAGGTATTGAACATTATTTCTGTCTCCATCTCACATCTGATAAAGCTCAGTCCTTGAGTTCTTGCAGATCACTGTGCAAATCAACTGATGTTCTATATCCATTATCCATTCATAACAGACACATTATTATGTGTTTCCCCCTCTAACTTCTTACCATCAAGCCACCCCATATTGGATATCCCCACTTTGCACCAGTAACCAAACAGCCTGAATCCTCCCCACTGATACTGTAGAGGGACATTCACTTGGAACAAAAAATGGATACACCTAATATTTTCAGATGCAGCTCTCTGCATCAATCACAATTTCCCTTAAGAGCACACAGGGAACACATTCAGCCTGGGGTCTGGGTTTCTCTGCCTGTCTCTCCCCAGGTCCCCAGTAAGGCTCCCCACTGGCACAGCTATAGAGCTGAGATCTCAGATGAGTGTTCAAGCCAAGTCCTCCAGCACCGTCTCTGTGAAACTAGTGCTTTGTGTCCCTACCTCAAGTAGCTCACACACACACACACACACACACACACACACACACACACACACACACACACACACACACACACACACACACCACTTTGAGATTTGATTTTCATACACACACACACACACACACACACACACACACACACACACACACACACACACACACAAACACACACACACATACACTCCTGTGGAAGGCTGGCAAAGATTTACTAGCAATGCCCCCTTCTGCCCAGGCTATAAAGTAGTTATCCTGCTACCAGACAGCCCAAGGCCAGCTACTCTAAGGCTGTTGCAAGAATACCCAATTATACCAAGTGAAATTAATATTAATACAAATGGTAATGTTGACCAAACAGCCAGGCTTTCAGGAGTGGCCACAGTGTCATCAATAGATATAAGTATTCTAAAAGTTTAAAACATTTTCTAAATAACCATCCACAATGAAAAGTTTAAACATATTTAATAATAAGTAATAAAAGAACATGAAAATACTAAATATCTATTTACAATAAACACCTGAGTTTCAGTCATAAGAAATATTACAAATAACCTGCATAATCAAGCTTCTCAAGTTGCTAGTCAGCTCGGGTCAACTCAGCCACATTCAACATTTAATACTTCTATGCCACCAGCATGGCTTATTCAGGACAGAGACATGCTTTTGTACACAGAATATTTAGGCCTCATGAACTTCTCTAACTGTGATCATTGACATACGTTAGAACAAACTAAAGCAGCTGTGGACTTTTTTGAAAATGTTTGAACTGAAGCTCTAAGTCATCTTGAGCAAGACCAAAGACTTGCTAATTGGTATCTAAAATGTCTTAGAATGCACAAAAAAAAAAATGAAACATCTCTGGACCAGACTGGAAGATGTGGAAGTTTTCCAAACTTTAAAACATCTACAAGTTTTTCCTGACCCAAAATTAAATTTCTTAATTTATGCTATGAAAATAGATGGTGAGGTAGCTTCCTTGCACTTGACTCAAAGTTGACACCTGCTAAGAATATGTTCAAAAAGTGTATTTGGTAAAGAGTACTTTTATCACTCTTAGAATAGCTCTACAACAAAGCCCAACATCTCAACTCCCCATATAACCAACTACTACATCACACCTGTTTGACTAGCCAGCCCCTCACAAAAATGTAAATTTAATGCTTTCTTCCGGGATGGCAATCCCTCCTGTCATCCCTCCTAAGGTGGACTTTAGCCCCCCACTTATATATGCTAACACCATGGTAATACAACTGAAGTGAATAGAGAATTTACATTAAGTGATATGTTGTTAAAAGTTATGCATATTTAGAAGGGTAAGGTTTATTTCAAGTGAACGTTGAAATCACCTAATAAGACAGAATGACATGATGTAAAGTGGAACATTACAGGGATATCACATTCTAAATGATTTCTATGCATGCTCATATTAATCAATTTGGGCCATGGTCAGTTTATTAAGGTGAGATAATTTTTGTTAAGTTGGAGTGAAGTATGTAAATTATTAACCAGAGTACTCCTCACACTCTAGTACCACAGTGCATAATTTGATAAGACTTGTAACTGCTGCTGATGGAGAAAGGCACAGTATTAGATGGTTTAACTCATGACTCAGAGATAGCTAGTATATATATATATAAATTATGAACATTAATTCAATATTTTGCAAAGGATGCTTTGTTAGGAATACGCTATACATTAAAAAGTACAGTTGTGTAAGTTCAACTTACCATAACAGTAGATGTTCGAATGATCACTGTTGCAGTAGCCTTAGCTATATGAGTTATATCCTGCCAAGGATATAATGGCCAGCCAGCTTTCAAAACTTTAGAGCACCTTTCACTTGCCCAAACTGTCAATCAGCTCAAGCTGAGCTGATTAAAAAAAGTATGGGCAGGAAGTGTTTCAGATCTTTCCTTCCAGCAGAGAGAAGGAGGCTACACCCTGAGATAGCAATGCTAGGAACAACAAAAAATGTATTTCTACATCCTGGCTTAAAAAACACACTAAAAAACAAGGGGGTGGATGGAGGGTGTAGCTACTACAGCAGTAATCATTTGAACATCTACTGTTATGGTAAAGTTCAACTTAACACAACTATACTATATTCTTCATACTGATCACTGTTGCAGTAGCCTTAGCTATATGGGTAGATTACCATAAATAACTATACTTGGGAGGTGGAAGTAGAAGGGTCCAGGAGCCCTGGAGAATAATCCTAGCAAAGCATGATCTAGACCTACATAAGGAATCCAGCTTATAGTGCTTTGCAAAAATATGTACAGAGGACCAGGTAGCAGCTTCTAGAATACTTATAGAATCCAACCATTTCCAAAAAGCCATAGAAGAAACCAAGGTCCTGGTAGTTTGGGCCTTGACCCTGCTTGGAATAGATTTGTCATGGTGAGTATAACTAAGGGTAATAGCCTTAGACAACCGTTTATGAATAGTCTGTTTTGACACCAGTTATCCCTTCTTCTTACTTTCACAAGAAATGAACAATTGATACAACTATCTGAAAGATTTAATTCTGTCAAAATAGTACCCGAGTTGTCTGTAGACATCCAAGGAATGGAGTATCCTTTCTACCCCATTATTAGGTTTAGGAAAGAAAATGGGGAGATGGATAGTTTGACTTAAACTTGGATACCACTTTAGGCATAAAAGAAGGATTAGTTCTCAAAAAAAAAATGTTCTTGTGGAAAATAAAGTAGGGTTGACTCACCATAAGAGCTTGAAACTCAGATACCCTTCTTGCAGAGGTCAGAGCAATTAATAAAACACAAAATTGTCTTCCATGTAAAGAACCTGAAGTTAGCCAGAATAGCTAGTTCAAATGGAGCAAGTGTTAGTTTCTATAACACAAAAATTAAGATCCCAGGGAGGTGCCACCAGTTTACTTGGAGGCCTGTTATGCAGGACCCCTTTCAAGTATATTTTGAAATATGACGGCTTTGAAAGAGAAGGATCCATGCGCAGACAAGCTAAAAAGGCTTATAAATGAACATTGATAGAGGAATAATAAAGGCCATAGGATAGTAATTCACACAAATATTACAAAACCAGAGAACAACTAGCCCTGAATGGATGTTGGTTATGTTGCTGGCACCAACCAGAAAACCTTTTCCCTTTGCTAATATATGATCTTCTAGTAGCAGGATTTCTTGCCTCCATTATGTTGGGGTATATCAAACAATCCTGGTCTTGTCTGAGTATATCCAGTCTGTGAGAAAGCTTGTGGTAATTGCCCCTGGTCATTTCCAAAAGATGGGAGAACTACAGTTGCCTGGGTCAGAAGGGAGTCATGACAACGATCTTGGGGGGTTTCTTCTGAATTTTACATAAGTACCTGTATATTAGTGGAAAGGGTGGAAAAGCATACAGAAGCATTTCTGTCCATAGAAAGGAAAAAGCCCCTCTCTCTTCAAGGCCTTCTTGCATGGAGTCATGGAGCAGAATTTTGCCAGGTACTTGTTCAGACAGGAGGCAAAGAGGTATACTTGAGTATCCAGTTTTGGAAAAACTCCTGATCTAGTTTTCAATTGTGAGGGTGTGTCCTAGTCCTGCTCAACTTGCCTGCCACACAATTGTGCTCTGATGGAATTCAGGATGCCTGTAGAGTGAGATTGTGCTGTAAATTTATATCCCAAGCTAACATGGCTAGTCTGAAAAGAGAGTAAGACCTGGTTCCCCTTTGTTAGTTGATGTATCATATGACTGTGGTGGTATGTATAAACACTTGAAGAAATTCCAAGGATCAAAGATAGTAGAGGGTTGAGTGCCTTGTTCAGGGCAAGTATCTCCTTAATATTTATGTGCTTGCATCTGTCTTTGGTGTCCTTCTGTACTTTTATCCTTCCAGAAACTGCTCCCTAAGCAAAGTCTGAAGTGGCTGTGGTGAATGACTGCTTTGGAGCAGGGAGGGAGAAAGGGAGACCTGGATTTAAGGGTATCTGTTGTCTCAGCCAAAAGATTTCTATTCCAACAAACTCCAGCACTGGGAACTGAAAATATAAAGGTTGTTGATTCTGAAATCAAACAGATTTCAACTACAACTGTATCTTTCTCATGTGGAGTCTTGCCAAGGGTATCTCCCGTGCAGTAACCAAAGTCTGAGAGGAAAACCTTAAAAACAGGTCAAGATAAAGACCTACATAAGGATCTATTTTTTCCTGTGGAAGAAAAGCCTTTGAACTGAGGTGTCCAGTTGACATCCTAGGAACACAATCCTGTGTGAGGAAACCAAAAAAGACTTTTGAATGATCTCTTGGAATCCCAGTTTGTGCAAGAGATTTCTCACCTAAAAGAGAGATTACTGACACCTTCAGAAAGACTCTGCAAAGAAAAGCAAATTCATAGGTTCATAGATTAGTACTAAGCTAACTGCCCCTGTGAGCCATTTTAAGCCTATCCAATTATCCCTTGTGAGACTCAAACCCTGCACCTTGTGTTTGTAAGGCAAACACCTTAACCATTAGGCCACCCTCCCAAACAAAGTCATTTAAATATGGGAAAATGTGGATACCCTGTAGCTTGCCATGCACTATAACTGGAATGAGACACTTTGAGGACAATTTTGGTGCAATGGATAGTCCAAAGGGTAAGGCTGAGAACTGGTAATGTGATCCAGACACACAAAGCCTTAAGAAACATTTGAAGTCTGGATGAATAGGCATGTGATGATAAGCATCTTTTAAGTCTGGCATTACTAGGAAACCTGAAAGAGGAAGAAGAGGTAACAGCTTGTGAAATGGCAACATTTTGAATTTTGGCACTATCACAGCAGGTTTATAAAATAAATATCTAGAACTAGTCTTGAAGCATTTTCTTTCTTTGGCACTAGGAACATCCTTGACTAAAACCCTTCACCACCTGGGAAGGAAGAACTGCTTCTCTCACTCCTTGGGATAGCATGTAATGAACAGGTAGAAACAAAAAATTCTGATCTGCAGGATGAGGAATGACCCCCTCCCCCAAGAAAGGAGGAATTTCCTCCCACTGTCATCTGTAAACTTGATGAATGATTTTTAGGCAAATTTATCTGAAACAGTCTGCTGTTAAAGAGAATAATGGAGATTCAGACTTTCTGAAAGAAAAAAGGGGCCATTGTGGGAGGGGGTTACAAGGTCTCTTGATTAGTCCTTCAGTCTTGCTGGATTGTCCTTGGTTTGGGGAGGTTTGAGACTCCATTTTGGACCCCCCTTGCCGTTTCTTCTTAAACATCTGTTTACCTGAATTCTGTAGATTCCCTGCATCAGCTTGCCCTTTTCCTCACACTTTTTGATCACCTCTACAGCAGAGGGGCCAAACACTAAAACTCTGTCCAAGGGAAAATTTTAAATGTCATTTTTACATCATCTGGGAGGTTCTGAGAATGCTGCCAATCAAACTTCCTTAAAATAGTACCAGTGGCCACAGGCTTGGAAGATGCATCAAGAGTCATACACACTGCAAACAATAAGTACTTCCTGTTCATTAGAAGAAAATACGTTATTTAAAGTTGGTTTTTCATCACAAGAAGAAACAGTAGATAGAACATTCCTCTTACTTTCACAATTTGTCAGAATAACCTTTAATATATCAGCCTGACATTCCAAAAATCTGAACATCAAAGCTGACGAATAATACACTTTTTCTCATACCGCTCAATAATTTCCCCATCTTTATTAGAAAGAGTAGCAGGAGTGGAATCAACTAAGGCTATAGTTGCTGGGTCAGCCTTGGGAATAGTGTATAAAAAATAAAAAATAAAAAACCTGAGGAACTTTATATATCCTATCTGCCTTTTTAGGGACAGCTGACTGACTATTAGGAAAATTGTAGGCAGTAAGACAGACATTCATTAAAGAAGACAGGAGAAATGGGTGTACGCTCTGGAAAATCCTTCTGTAACAACTCATAGTATTTCTGACGGACTTAGAAACCTCAGTGCTTACCCACTGAAAACATTGGGACATTCTAGTAATAGTCTAAGAGAGATAAACCCCTCAAGGATAATCAGAAATTGAGCTCTCTGACTGAATCAGAAGTCTGAGAACAAATTTGTGAATCCATTCCTGCATCTTCCAATTCAGAGTCAGAATCTTGAATATCTACAGGAAAAGAAGAATCTCCCTTTCTTTTACCAGAAACTACTTTACAAGAAGGATCAATAGCTTGAATTAAAAATGTTACTTTGCAGTTTAAAACTGATGAACTAGATGAATATAATGTTAAAAAATGCATGCAGGGTCTATGTGAAACTGTTGATAATACTGTGAAAGTTAGAGATGGGAGAAACTTAAGGAATTGATGGTGGAGTTTTGAAGTTGTTTTGAAATGTGAAAATAACATAGGGAAACACTTGCCGAGTTTTATTTTTGTGGCTGGCCATAGAAATACATTAAGATATGCTGGCCAGCCTAAATCATGTTTCTTTTGTGGGGACTGTTCTCATTTAATTAAAGATTGTGACAAAGTACAATATGACCAGTGTAGAGAGAAAGGACATACAGCAAGAAGGTGTGTGTCTGAATGCGGGTTCTATAAAAAAAGACACACTTCTGGATGGATTGTCAAGGCCAAACAACAAATAATGAAAAAAGAAAGGGAAAGGGATGAAAACATATATGATGAAGGACAACAAGAGGCTGGGTGAGTGGGTGAAATGGGTGAAGAAGAATATTTAGGACAAGTAGAAGGAAAGATATGCAGGGGAAATGACATGAGAGAGTGCATGCAGGGACTGATACTGATACCTTTTTTGATGTTCTAACCAGTCAAAAAATCTGATTCTGTGGCTCAAGGATTATTTCTTTCTAAACTCAGGAAAATGTTAAATTGGGGAAAGAGTAAAATTAAGAACATTGAACTTTTAAAAATATTGCCCATAAACTTAAAAAGAAGGGAAAGCAAAAAATTTAGAGTACTTCCAGAAAACATGAACAGTATTATTAACACTGTAAGAAAGATAGGGATACTGGAATGGTGTCCTAAATGTGATGTTGATGCTATTCTGTTAGAGGCTCTAAAATTCCTGACAAGTGAAGAAAGACTGCGTAGAGTAAAATTGTGGGGTGGAAATATAATATGGAATGTAAAAAGTGAGCATTGTTCTGGAGTGACTGTGTTGTGTAAAGCTATAGCGAAAAAACTAGATGTAATATTGGTAAGGGTGGGAGGGTTAACTGTAGCGTATGTGAGGTGAAAAGAACATGTTTATAGAATTATAGCATTATATGGATATTTAACTAACAAAGAAAGACAGAAACTGTTTCATCAAATAGGTTCATAGGTGTGTACTAGGCTAATGGCCCTGGGGCCTTTACAAGACTATCCCATAGGATTACCCTGGCATCATGCCACCTGACCTTAGTTCCCAGTGCCTCTGTCGAGTAAAGCCACTGGAGTGATCCCTGGGGCGGATTTTCTATTTCCTACCACTCATCAAGATTTCTCTTGAAGAGGGCCAGTGAGGTGCTCTGCTTGACATGTATGGGAAGTCTATTCCATATCATGGGAAGTCTCTGGGTTATGAACCTGTCCCTCCAGCATGTTCTGTTGATTGTGATAATGAGGTTGAGGTCTCTGGAGTGTGTAGTGTGGAGTGATTGGGATTTCTTTAAATGTAGCATTTCTAAATGAGCTGGGTCAGACATGGCTTTGTAAGTCAAGCAGAGATCACCTCTAAGTAGGTGATATGAGACAGAGAATAGCTGGAGTTTTTTTTAGTCCGTCCATATAGGACAAATGTTTAAGGCCTATGATTTTCTTTGTGATGTACTTTTGCAGCCTCTCCAGTTGTTGCAGGGGTTTAGTGAAGTACATGCCAAATGGGGCATTGTACTCAATGACTGGCCTAATGAGGGAAAAGCAGAGGGAGACAATGACCTCTTTCTTCCTGGATTCAAAACCCTTAATAATGAGATGTGCCACATAGAAGGACTTTCTGACCACAGTGGTATTGTGGTGGTCAAAAGATAGGATGCTTTCAACCTGTGTTCCCAGATGTCTTATAATGCCTTCTGTGTTCAGTGGACCACCATCGATGTGGTAATTCATGGGAGCCAGGTTTTTCCTGAAGGGGATGACGACACATTTTTTGGCATTGAGCTTAAGGCAATGGTTCTGACACCAGCTGTTGGTCTCAGTGAGACCTTTCTGTAGGATGTCAAAATCACCTGGGGAGTTAATAATAGCTCCCAATTTGAAATTGTCTGTGAACTTTGTCAGCCAGAGTCCCTTTGTGTTGGCCTGGACTTCAGAGAAGTAGATACCAAACAGGAGAGGACACAGGACCAAACCCTGTGGGACTCTACTCATGACTGGTCGGCACTCTGACTTGGATTCAGCTACTTTCACACTGTGGGTTCTACCTGTGAGGCAGTTTGCAACCCACCTAGTGATATAGGGGTTGATGCCTATAGTTTAGTGAGTTTTCCTATGATTCCTGAGTAGAGAATGGTATCAAAGGCCTTGGCCAGATCAAGGCAAGCTGTATGAACCACCTTGCCTTCATCCACAGCTCTGGCGACTGACTCAAAGAAGTCGACCAAGTTGAGCAGGCATGATCTACCCTTCACAAAACCAGACTGTGTGGGATCCAGAGTTTGGAGATTATCTATATCCTTGTTTATTAGGTCCATGATGATGCGTTCCATAGCTTTGCATATCAGAAACATCAGGCTAATGGGGTGATAGTTCCCAGGGTCTGTAGTTGCTCCTTCTCTGTGGAGAGGGATGACTGCAGCAATGCACCATTTAGTAGGGACAAAGCCTGAGGCGAGGCTGTGATTGAACAGGGCACACAGGTGAGGTGCCAGTTCACTCTGTAGTTCATGTAGAACACAGCCAGGAATATTGCCAGGTCCCATAGAAGCTGTATTCTTGGCCTTGGACAGTGCTGTTTTAAACTGTGCAGCAGTAATACTGGGTGCCTGGCAATCTACTGGTATTGTGACTGGTCCCTGAGGGGGAGGGGTAAAGCTGGCACTGAATTTGTTGGCCTGTATATTGACAATATCTGTTAGCTCAGTGGAGGAGCTACCATTGTGCAGTAGCTCAGAGCAAATCTGGGTATTACTGTGGAGTTTCTTTACATAACTATAGAAGGCCTTTTGGTTTTCTTTACTATCTGCTGCAATTCTGTTTTCATAGCTAGCTTTAGAGGATTTGATGAAGGATATCAACTTTTTGTTGAGGCTGATAAGGGAGTCTTGGGACTTCACCTTATTCTGCATCAGTTTCCTCCTTCTGTTGTAGAGTTTGTTTATGGCAGGGGACCACCAGATTGGCTTCCTTTTTTTGGAGGAGAGCATCTTGGTTTTGTTGGGTATTGAGAGAACCATGTTTTTGTGTATGTGTTCATACAGTGCATTGGTGTATGATTTGGTGGTCATGCAAATGATCTCCATTTGCATGGGTGCTGTGAAATTAGCCACCTCTGTTTTTAGGATCCAAAGTAAGCTATGGAGAAGTTTTTCATGGTGGTTACCTTTGTGGAGTGTGGGAGTGGGGGAATGGGGGTGGGAGGAATGTGGATTTCCAAGGTGATTAGTTTGTGGTCGGATCTAACCAGGGAGGAGTTTACTATTGGTGTAGAGCAATGGTTGCCCATGTTAGTAATAACCAGATCAAGTATGTTGCTACCTCTAGTGGGGCTCAGAACAAGTTGGTCCAGGGCATTGGAATTAATGAATTCCTGGAAACGATGGGCAAGTGTATTGGTACATGAGTAGTTTTCCCAGTTAATGAAGGGGTAGTTGAAGTCACCCAATATATGAGTGTTAGGTTGGACCCTAATATTCTCTAGGGTGCTTAGGAACGTGGAGTGTGAGTCTTAGGACATGGTTGGAGACATATAGTAGGCTACAACCTGAATTGCTCTCTTACCCAGTGTTAGCTGCACCTGAAGTATCTCAGTTGCATTATGTTGGGCTACCAGTTTGGAGGTGTGCGCATCCTTTATGAATATGGAAACACCACCACCATTGGAGCTTCAGTCCAAGTTCTGAGGCTGAAAGGTGTGGAATGAGTTATAGCCTGGTAGTGCAGGGGTGCTTTCTGCTGCCTTGAACCAGATCTCTGTTACGGCACAAATGTCAATGTTCTCCATTTTAAGGAGTGCTTCGAGTGAGTGCATTTTGAGATTTAGACTTCTAGTGTTGAGCAGCATGACCCTCAGATTGCATTTGTTTGTAGCTGTTATGGTGGTAATTTGGTCTTTGGAAAACCACCTAAAAAAGGCACTATAAGGGTGGCAAGAGACTTGGCCAGTATTCGGAAGCCCAGGGGTGAGAGATGCAGGCCATCTCTGGCAAAGCATTGAGGTCTGTCAATCATGTCATCCCAGGCAGACAGATACTGGATCCCCTTAGAATGACACAGAAACTTAGCCAATTGTTGAAATTAATCATTTTCTGCTTGTACTGTGGTATCATTCTGGTGATGATAGGATGCTGCTCAGGGCTGGGGTCATATCCACCTGGGCTACATAATCCGAGAGCTCCTCCATGTCTCTTTTCATGTAGTCCAGGGAGGCATGTCTCAGGTCATTCACACCCACATGTACAATGACAGAGTCATATTTGCACCTGTTGTTGAGGGACCTGATTGCATGCATTATGTGGTGGATCCTGCTGCCTGACAGGCAGCTGACTGTTACTTTCTCCTTATTCAGCCTAGTGAGTGAGCCATCAGTGTGCCTCATTATCGAGTCACCTATGACTAGTGTGTTGGGCATGCTGTTTTGCCTTAGGGGCTTTGGTTGAGTGGCATGCTATTTGGGAGAGTTATGTGTTTTGTGATTAGTGTTGTGTTGTGGTGGTTGAGTGCATTTCTGTCTTGGCTGTCTCTGCTGTTTGGGTAGATTTATATTGAAAGCCTCCACAAAGGTGGATGTGTGGTTTGTGTTTTTATGTGAAGGCAGTGCAGGTGTGTGTTATGGAGGGCTATGTGTTCCATGTTATGTGGTGGAAGTGTCAACCTTCTCCTCTTGACCAGCTATTTCAGTCTTGACTGGAGAGTGCGTGGCTTCCAATTTGGCTATATAAGTAGATCTCTCACAAGTCTGAGTGTTGGAAGTAAGAGGAGGGGGTTGTCAGTGTACATGAGGCAGTCACTACATTGCCTCGGGATGCCCAAGTTCACCAGGTTAATAGGAGAATGCACAGGGAACTGACCTTTAGACATGCCTGGAGGGGTGGGCATTAATAATAAGTACTGGAGCTGCTTCCTTGTAGAACATTTAGTGCTGGTAGCACTTTTGTATGCTACAATAATTGCTACAAGAAGTCTGGTAAAGTGCTAGACTAATAAGCTAGTAAAAGTGCAGGAGAGGAGAGAACTAGTAGATCTAAGGGAAAAAATGAAGAGCAGACTTTGACACTGCTCAGAAGCTTACAAACAGTCCTGGATACAACAAATCTGTATCTGGGTTAGACTAGTTACAGGGAAGGTAGGAAACAAGTGCAAACATGGGCTTTTAAACCAGAAAGTTGATAGAGATGGAAAGAACTGCCCAAATGGCCAATAAACTACAATTTCTGGGCCAGAAGCTACTCATCTTGTGGTAGATAGGCTACCTAGTGGTTACCACTCCCACTGATAAGCTAGAAGGCTTCCCTCCAACACAGAAAGGCTTGGTGGGCTCAAAAGCTTACATACAGTCCCAGATACAGCAAATTTGTATCTGGATTAGTCTAGTTACAGGAAAGGTGGGAAAAGGGCAAATGCGGGCTTTTAAACCAGAAAGTTGAAAGAGATAGAAAAGCTGCCCAAACGGCCAATATACTACAATTTCTGGGTCAGAAACCAATCCTCTTGTGGTAGATAGGATACCTAGTGCATACCACTCCCACTGATAAGCTAGAAGGCTTCCCTCCAACACAGAAAGGCTTGGGGGCTCAGAAGCTTACAAACAGTCCTGGATACAGCAAATCTGTATCTGGACTAGACTAGTTACAGGAAAGGCAGGAAACAAGCTTAGAATTTTTTTTTGTAAGTAAAGTGGAAAGGGAGAAAGGAGGAGCAGAAGATAATTCAAGGTTAAGAAACTAAGTGGGTTGGCCTTCTCAAATGGTCTCTCTGTATTAGGTAGAATGAGCTAATGACACTAGACGGGGAGGAGTGTGCCCAATCAAATTTACGGTAGGGGTGGGCAACTGTAAAGCAACCAAGTATAAGAACAGGATACTAATAGGGAGAGAGAGTGGGAAACTAAATCAGTTATATGATACACTCCTTGGCAAGAAATCAGAACAAACAAACACAAACAGATATTTAACAAATGGAGAAAATTTCCAGTTAATCTCTCACACACAGTGAAACTAGCTAGAAAAGATTTACAAACAGTGTGACAGTAAAAGTCTTATTTATCAGGCCCTGTGAGGCAGACAATTTTAATACAGGTGTGCAAATTAGTTTATAGCTACAAAATACAGTAAAAAGTAGGCAGCAGACAATAAAAGTGCTATAAATAACTAGTAAAAATAAGCAAAAAACAGGATACTTATATATCACAGATCAGAGTTTTGCTCAGTGCCCTTCCTCTGATTAGCTCTGTGTGAAATGGCAGAAACACTCACAACGTAACTTCTTAAGTAACAGAAAGTTGAAACATGAAAGAACTTTAAAAAAAGCTCAAAAGAACCAATGAGGTGTTTACTCCAAGCCATAGTCCAACTAATCCCAATCAGCCAATGACCATAAACACTTCGCTCTCACTGAAAATGCAAAATGGCTTTTGCTAAACTGAGATGGCCTGGAACATGTGATCAGACACACAACCTCTGCAAACAATCAGTTATATAATACACTCCTTGGCATGAAATCATAACAAACAAACACAAACAGATGTTTAACAAATGGAGAAAATTCCCAGTTAATACCTCACACACAGTGAAACTAGTTAGAAAAGATTCACAAACAGTGTGACAGTAAAAACCTTATTTATCAGACCCTGTGAGGCAGATAATTTTAATAAAAGCATGCAGATTAGTTTATATCTATAAGGTACAGTAAAAAGTACCCAGCAGACAATAAAAGTGCTATAAATAACTAGTAAAAATAAGGAAAAAACAGGATACTTATATATCACAGATCAGAGTTTTGCTCAGTGCCCTTCCTCTGATTAGCACTGTGCGAAATGGCAGAAACACTCATGAGGTAACTTCTTAAGTAACAGAAAGTTAAAACCTGAAACAACTTTAAAAAAGCTCGAAAGAACCAATGAGGTGCTTACTCCAAGCCATAGTCCAGCTAACCCCAATCAGCCAATGACCATAAACACTTCACTCTCACTGAAAATGCAAAATGGCTTTTGCTAAACTGAGATGGCCTGTAACATGTGCTCAGACACACAGTCTCTGCAAACAATCAGTTATATGATACACTCCTTCGTAGGAAATCAGAACAAACAAAGACAAACAGATGTTTAACAAATGGAGAAAATTTCCATTTAATACCTCACACAAAGTGAAACTAGCTAGAAAAGATTTGTGAACAGTGAAACAGTAAAAACCTTATTTATCAAGCCCTGTGAGGCAGACAATTTTGATACAAGATTGTAGATTAGTGTATAGCTATAAAATACCGTAAAAAGTATGCAGCAGATAATAAAAGTGCTATAAATAACTAGTAAAAATAAGCAAAAAACAGGATACTTATATATCACAGATCAGAGTTTTGCTCAGTGCCCTTACTCCGATTAGCTCTGTGTGAAATATTAGGCTATCTCTGATGGTTAACATGAAAATTATAATTGCAGGGGACTTTACTTGTGATCTAAGGGAAAATGTAAAAAGAAAGGGAAAGATATAAAAAATATATACAGAAAATGAGAAAATATGGTAAATTAGCTGTGTGGAACAAAATTCATTGAGCTTATAGAAGGATTGTACTTGGACCTGAAATTTATTATTTTGCATTATCGGAAGGTTTGGAAGCAGCTGATGATGATACAGTTATGACAGGTTTTTCATACCATTTAGCAGTAAGGATAGATGTGATGGAATAAAGGGAGTATATTAATAAAATGTAAAGGGAAGGGAATAAAAATAATAAATGAGAAATTATGAGATGAAGTTGGCAACTGGGAAATATTGCATTTGAGGAAAGATCATATAACAATGAAACACTTCCATAAAAACTGGTCTGATTGGTGGACTGAATTTAAAAAGAAGTATAAAAAGTTTTTTTTAATGGTATATTGATATAAGGAAGGCAGAAAAAAGGAAGCATGGGGAAATGTATCAAAATGTATTAGAGAATTTATAGAATAATACAAGAGATCATTATGGTATGAAAAAATAAGGCAATTCCTGTTTGGGCAAAGATAATTATAAGGAAGAAGGGAGGCGGTATTTGCATATTTGGGTAAAATAGGATATTAGTATCACAGTATACTGATGGAAATGTAAAAAGAACACACAAGCGCAAATTATGAGTGTTGTAGCACAGCATGTGTACAATATGTATAAGAGCAAAAAGAATGAAGATAAGAGAGAATGGAAAGTAAAAAAAAAATCTAGAACAAGTTAAGGAAGAATTTGAAAACAAAATTACTGTTAGTGAATTCAATTAAGTACTTAAGAAAGTAAATGTTGATTCAGTATCAGGCCCAGATGGTATCGGGTATGAAATATACAAGAAATCAATGGATTTGCAAATAAGGTGTTTTGTAAATTTACTGAAGGAATGGTTGAACGGTGGATTTGTTTATGAAGAGTTATGTAGTGGTATATTAACATTTATATGGAAGAAAGATCAAGATAGGAACCAGTCCAGGATTCACACAATACTGTTTATTAAGCGCTTTTGTCTCATAAATGAAACTTCATCAGAATGAATTAAGATTCAAGCAACCTGGTTTATATACTAGTCTTACGAGAGAAATAATTTCCACTGGTTCAGCACTTTGCTGAATGGATCAAAGCATTAATAGGTAGTGCCACAGAGTCAGTTAAGCAGCACATGTATTTTATATAATCAATAGTAACTGTCACAGTTTAGCAAGGATTTGCCTTTGTACTCCCCCGTGCTTGCTCCCCATATCACCATTGTCCTATCTTTTCCATTTCTTTTTTATAAAGCATTATTGAGGGATGGCGTGCATCCTGCACCATCACTAAGAAATGGTGAATGACACCTGTATATAAATGTATGTCAATGTATCATAGACACCTGTAGAAGTACTACATACACCTGCATCAGAACCCAGTACCGTCTGGCTCAAACAACAAGGAATATATCAATGCATTAACATGTGCTGCCACAGATCCAGTTTTGCAGTACATTTATTTCATAGAAACAATCTTAAGAGTCACAGTTTAGCAGGGAATTCCTATTGTTCTTCTCCCTGCTTGCTCCCCATATCACCACTGTTCTATGTTCCCTATTTATATCCTTTAAAGCATTATTGTTTGTTGGTGCACATTGCGCACCAATGTGCAACAATACTAATACAAAAGGAGTTAAACATTTTAGATACAACTGTGTTCATACCCAGTACCATCTGACAACAAAAAGGAATGTATCACTGCATTAATTGTATTAATACCTGCTGCCAAAGAGTCAGTTAAGTAGCAGGTGTACGTAACAGCAGTTAAGTCTGCCAGTTGCTATTCAGTTTCTAAAATACACCTGCTATTCAACTGCATCTGTGGCACCAACTATTAATGCATTGATCCATTCCTTTTTGGGACCAGATGGTTCTGGTCTCCAATACAGGTGTATGTAACACTTTCAAAAACTTTACCATTTGCGCTGCTTAACATCTCGCAAATATGGTGCATGAAGGTACACAATGCTGGGCACTGTGTTTGCACGGTGGTAAGCATCATGCAACACTTTCATACAGTGTGTGCATTCCCAGTAATAGCAATATGTTTATTTTGGTGGAAAAACATCATTCTACATTGGTCATGATCTGTGCTGGTCATGGTTGGCATGCGTAGTAAGGGATTGAGATTCTGTGCTCAAAGATAGGGTGTCCAGGAGTCCAAAGTGTTTGCTGGACTCCTAGTGAAAGAACCTAGGCTCTGGCTATTGCAGAGGGACTATTCAGGCTCAAGGGCAAGTCAGAGGCATGGGATAGTGTTGCCTGGACTGTGACCAGTGCTACTGGTATCCCCTGCACTGGTGAGCTATGTAGAGACCACTGCAATGACCTCCAGAGGAGGAAGAGGGATACCCTTAAACACTGGATCAAGGAATGTAGGACTGGAGACACTCCACAGATGTGTAAGTATCAATTATAAAAACTACTTGTAAGAGTTAAAAACCAATTATAGTCAGGGCTGATAATCTTAATAGTATTCTGTTCTGTTCTTTCCACAGCTGCCACAGGGAGAAAATGGAATGTGCGAATCCATGAGGCTAGACTGGCCCGGATGAGAGAAGCATGTGGTATGTATGCATCAGAACAGTACTGTTATTGTAGCATTAAAAGTAAAGACAACATTTTTGGTATTTTATTCAGTTGTATCAAATTGAGCATGCATATCTCAACTGTAAAAGCAAGTATGCATGCTTTAGTCTGTAGCACAATGCAACAGTTCCATATTCTAAAATAAAAGTGAGCATGCATCTGTCAACTGTAAAAGGAAACTATGCATGTGTTAGTCTGCAGGCCAAAACAACAGCACAGTATTAGAGAGTGTTCAGAGGTTGTAGGTTTAAAAAACCCACTTCCCAACTATACAATACTGTTAAGGTTTCATCAGTATTGCAATGTAACTTCAGACCTCTATGCCAGTGGCACAAATGGCCTGCTGTAAATGCTATTCAGCATAATTGGAACACGCATATGTGCAATATATGCACACATAAAAGGATTGCTTGCTGCAATCTGTAGTATAGTGTGCATCTGCTATGGGGTGGGTAGTCTTAAAAGTAAAAAAAGCTATTTGTTAGGAGTTGGTAGTCTTAAAAGTAAAGGTAAGAGTATAGAGTCAAATAATTGTATCAATGCATTGTATCTAACATATGAAGTTACTAATGTTATCCATTTTTTTTTTGTCTCACCCCAACCCTTATCTTCTCTTTTTTTCCATAGCGCAGTGGGATAGGCCTGCCCCACAAGATCCTCTTGCCCCCCTTCCATTGGTTATGGCACTGAGGCCCAGCACATCTGGGACACAACCTGGCAGTACCCCCTCTGCTGCCCCTGCACTACCTGGCCTCTCAGGTAGTTCTGCTCTGTAGGATAGGCCAGTGGTTCCCTCTGGGAGCAGTCTCTAATACTGCACTGTTGTTTTGGCCTGCAGACTAACACATGCATAGTTTCCTTTTGAAGGTGGTGCTTTTATCATCAGTAATGAACTGCCAGGCTTGGTGTGTAGGATTATGCACCACAAAGTTGGTACATGCCTACACCTGATGGAGACACTGCTCTCCATCATTATACTGAATAGTGTCAACAGATGCAAAAGTCAGACACTGCAGCCATTGGCACAGTGAGGTGACAGTGATGGCAGTCCAGTGGATGATGACTCGATACACACTGTCAACCAGCTTGATGCCCATGGGTGCACGATGTCCGCAACCACACCCCAACCACGGTATTCACCCACCTCTTTTGTCCTTCATAGTCCCTGTGTCTTGTTTTGCATGTCCTGTCTGTCTGTGATTGCTTCCTCACCTACCTAACCTACTTGACCTAGACATATCTATGTCCCTTCCCCAACATTCCTCTCACTGTCTCAAAAAAAAAAAAGTGCACCTGTCTTTAAAAAAATGTCATCCCATACATAGTTCTCCATTTTGTACACATGTCATTTTGATACACTTGATTCAGTCCAATAGGCTATACAGCATGATTGTGTTGTAGTCACCCCTGTCTCTGGGCTTGACACTGCAAATTCAGCTATGCTGCACATCTAAACATTTTTTACTGTAGAAGAAATGAGTATCAATGGTTCTGTCCTACATCCCTCCTGCACATTCCTGCCCTCCTTTCATTTTGTTCTTCCCCCTGCTTGCTCCCCATTTCACCACTTTACTATCTTTCCCATTTCTATTCTTTAAAGCATAATGGTGAGATGGTGTGCATCACATACAAATGGGCAGCTATGGCAAAAAGCAGTTGTAAGTATTATATACAGCAGTACTGGAAACTAGTACCATCTAGCCATATTTTAGAGACTCCATACCAGCTATCACACTTCAAATTTTGGATTTATACATAAAAGTATTTGAAACTGTTACATACACCCGGATTCGAGTCCTGTACCATCTGATGCCAAAAATGAATGGATCAATGCATTAACAGATGGTGCTGCAGAATTGGTTGTGAAGCATATCTATTTTAGACATTGAATAGCAAATGGCAGAATTAACTGCTGTTGCATACACCTACTACTTTGACTCTCTGGCTGCAGGTATTCAGTCACTTAATGCAGTAATACATTCCTTTTTGGGGCCAAATAATATTGATTCTGCATACAGCTGTAGCTAGTACATTGAACTACTTTTGTATTAAAGTTGCTTATTGATCGTGCAAGATGTGCAGCATCGTGCACCATCATGCACTAATGCTCTATAAAACATTATTGGGGATCGTGCAATGATGCTTCATACAAATACTGGGTTCAAATATGGATGTAAGTAGTAATTTTACAAGTGTTTATGATACTTTAAATGCATTTACTTATATTGGTGCCATTCACCATTGCTTCACATTGGTACATGATATCCACCATTGTGCAATAATTCTTTAAAGAAAGAAATGGGGAAGACAGGAAAGTGGTGAAATGGGGAGCAAGCAGGGAGAAAACAAAGTAAAAGGAGGGCAGGAATATGCAGGAAGGATGTAGGAAAGAACCATAGCTATTCACTTCTTCAACAATAAAACATGATCATATATGCAAAATATTAGCTAAATTTGGACTGTCACCACCAGACAGAGGGGAAACCTCAACACAATCATGTTGTATAGCCAACTGGACCAAATCAAGTGTGTCATGAAGACACGTGCAAAATTGAGAGCTATGTATGGGGATGATTTTTTTTTTTTTTTTGTGGGACAGGTGCCCATTTTCTTTTTTTTTTTTTTTTGGAGAGCGAAAGAGGAACATTGGGGACAAATTGAGGAACAAATGTCTGAGTAAGGTAATTTGAGTAGGTGAGGAAGCAATTGCAGGCAGACAAGACAAACAAGACAAGAGACAGGGATGGTAAAGGACACAAGAGGAGGATAAGCACCATGGTTGGGGAGAGGGTGGGGAAATCGAGGTCCCATGCAGATCAAGCTGGTTGACAGTGAGGATCTAGTCCTCACCCAGTGGACTGTCATCACTATCACCTCACTGTGCTGCTGGCTTCAGTGTCTGATGTCTCCACCTCCTGCAGGTATTCTGAACTAGGATGGAGAGCAGGTACTCCATCCAGCACACTGCAGTGTGCAGTCCTATGCACCATCCCTGGCAGTTCTTCTTGGGTGATAAAGTCACCATCTCCACCACAGCCTATCCTCTGAGGCAGAACTACCTGAGGGGTCAGGTAGTGCAGGGGCAGCAGGGGGGGCGGTGCCAGATGCTGTAGGTGGTGGACTGGAGGCAGGAGGATCCTGTGGGACAGGCCTATCCTGCTGTGCTGTGGGAGAAAACAAAAAAATAAAAAATAAAAAAATAAAAATAAATAAATAAATAAATAAAATGAGAGAGGATAAGTGTTGCGGTGAGAGAAAAAAGGAGAACATTAGTAACTTCATATGTGAATACAAAGCATTGATACAATTATTTGACTCTATTCTGTTAACTTTACTTTTAACACTACAAATGCTAACAAATTTCTTCATTACTTGTAAGACTAACCAATTCATAACAGAGTCCCACTATAGTACAGACTGCAGCCACCAATCCTTGATGTGTGCATATATTGCACATATGCATCCTCCAATTATACTGATTACATTTTGCAGAAGACCATTTGTGCCACTGGTATAGAGGTCTGAAGTTACATTGCAATAATAATGAAAACTTAACAGTATTGTATATTTGGGAAGTGTGTTTTTGAGGCTTGTATTCCTTAAATCAAAGATGAATATGAAAACATGAAATCATGATGCTGACAAATGTGGTGATTCAGGCAAATCCCCCAGATACACATCTACAGAATGCATGTTAAAAGGACTAAACCATTTTTGTAGGGGAAACCCCTTGTACTCCCCCATGTAGAGGATTTTACCACCACACCCCTCATTTAAATATACTAGCTCCACTATTACAAAACCACAAGAAAGGTAAAAAAAGGAGAAACATGGCTCTCACATCTGTCGCACAGTAGAACCAAAACAATGACAAAGCATTCGGGGAGCTGCCAGTTCAGAAAATCTGTCTTGAGCCTTTGTTTATAGGTGGTCTGCAATCAAACAGATTAGACGTACTGTTGTAGGAGTTGCAATACTTGACCTTCCCCAAGTAGAGACATTGTGGTGGGACTTTGCCCCCCCCTCCCCTCCAGCATAGGTGAGCCAGCACTGACACCCACTCCTACCTTCCCTGCCTGACTCATCCAATTCCTGGGCTACAAATCACACCTGCTCTATGTGGGTCATAGTCAGAATTCCATCATTCTATGCCACAGATATGTCCAATGCCTTTCATATTTTAAAAGCTGCTGCTCTCATTAGAATGAGTGTGGGTAAGTTATACTCGTGAAAGAAGTTTTCTGCTTTTTCTGCTAAGAAAAACAATGTATTATAAGTTTCATATGATTGTCCTTCAAGGTGTTACGTTTTGAATAGATTAAATGGCTACCTTGTATTCTGAGCATATTAGCCAGTAAGGAAACGACAACGTAAAATTCACAGTTCACCAGAAATACAAAAACAAAGCAAATGATGTTTGTTGCTTCACTGTGGTCAATATCACCTATAAAAGAAATGTGAGATTTTTGTACTCAACAGAAAAGTGCTGCATACTGCTAAAGTAACAATTTTTTAACAAATGCAGCTATTAATTCTCAACATTAGGTATCAGAGAACAATGCTTGCAGGCTTTGTTAAACAAATGCATTTTTTTACTTCTTTTATGTACTACAGGGCATCAGAGAACAGCAATTGTCAGTTTTACTAAAAGAAATGTAAGCTGTATTTTGCTACCACACAATCAACAATGCATGTGAAAACAATAGCATTTTTAAATCAACAGCAAAATGCTGCTCATTTTTAAAGCAATGCAATTTTTTGAGCAAGAGTATCTCTTCGCTATCAAGTATTAAACAACAAACTAGGCTTGTCAATGCAATGTCATTTTTATTTATTTTTCATCTATTTTTGGATATCAGAAAATAGTGCTTGTTTGTGCTTGCAAAGCAATACATTTTTTAAATCAAGTATCAACTTACATTGCCTCTATATTATTACAAACTTTGATGCAGTAAAATAATTATTATTAAAAAAAGTAAGCAAAATTAAATATTTTTGTTGTCACTATGTAGCTGAAACATTTCGATATTGATATCAGAGAGCAGAACTTGGCAAAACTCATTTGCTAATTTACTTTGTGTGTTTTAAGTCATTCTAATGTTTAATTTCCTATCTGGTACAACTTGGCAGCAGAAATCACTATGCTGTAGTCTGTGCTGTAGTGGAAATGTATTAAAGTCAAACTGCAATATATGAATGGTTGGATTTAACTGTCATAAAAGGGTCTTGAACCTCTTGTAATATTTTATTCATTGTAACTGTAACCCAGGATGAGCCTTAAAGTGGTTAGTCTTGGTCAGTGCTCTACTAAGGTAAACAAACATGAGTAAGTAAATAAATAAATAAAGACATATTTTCTGTTTAGGTGATACACAGGTCTCTAGTAAGCTATCTCAAAATATGCTGGCATGTCTATCAGGCTACAGGGATGCCTGCCATTTCAGTCTTATATCTATATGTCCAAAGTACCAGGCTTCTGTATCTTAAAATATAAATGCCAGTTTGTGAAATATTTGTCTAGAGAATGATCATTGTTCTGCCTGCATTTTATCAGACTGGTATATATTGTTAAGCTAAAATGGATAACTACTTTTAAATTCTTGAGGATCTTTCTGCTGTGTATAACATGATTAACATCAGCATGACTGAGGGACCCATTACTCAGTTCTAGTGAAATGTATTTTTCTCCTTTTCTTACTTTGCTTTGTTTTGTTTTTGCTGAAACTGGTATTGCTAGGCTTGCACGTTGCTAAGCATTACTTGACTGGATCAGCTATGGAAACAGAGGTCACTGCTACCTTGCAGGACTTAAGGGTTTTAATTAGTTTGGGCCTTTTCCTTGTTCACCAACAATACTGACACAGCTGTGCTAAATAATGTTATTATCTCATTCTGAAATAAAAATGAGGTGCATATTTTCATTCTTCAACAATAATACCATTTATTCATTCAATTAATTTGTTTAGAAAACCCTGAAGTTTAATTGTATCCGCCAGTTACAAAATTCTTTCCTCAATCTGGATAGCATCTACAAAATTAAAATTTAGAAACTTTTGTTAGTTCCGAGTGTAGATAAAAGCCGCTGATCTGCTTTGATTTTTTTATAGCTTTCTTTGTTGATCATAGCTGCACATAATGACAACTGTGGGAAGTGAGGCTACATCTCCTGCGTTAAGTGCCTGACTCATGCTACAGGATGCAGCTCAGTGTCTAGCGAATCATCTGGTTACCTATTAATTGCAAGTCATTACAAACATTTCTAATCCTCAATTTCCATTGTTTTTCTTAGGTCAGTTATGTCTTTAACTGATTTATATTCTATACAAATATAAATCAGACTCAGGTTGTTAATAAATAAATAGTTAAAATAAGTCACAAAATTCAAAGATTGACTTTCATTTTATTTCTATTTAGAATTATATAATTCATTCCAGTGTAGACATGTTGCTAGAAAAATGGACAGGCTGCTCAACAGATGATACTGCTGCAGCTTGAAATTATACCCTAACATGTTACTTTCTCAATCAAGCTGTCTTCTCTCTTTTGTTGTAAAGAGTGTCATGCTTTTTATCTTCTGACAGTGACTGATTATCCTAATTTATCACTTTCCTTTAATAATACATATTGATATCAATCAGATGATGTACTTCTTAGTTCATACTTGGCTTGAAATATTATTTTTCTGAAAGATTAAATCATTCCTGACGAACTTTAATTAATTCAGGTAGAAATGATTTCCTATACTTTCCGAATATATACATGACTTTCTTTTTCTTCTTTTACAGTGTAACTCTTCTTGGAGCTTACATCTAGTGCCATCAAAACAATGCATTATAAACATTGTCCTGTCACTGTCACTTGCTGTAATTTATTATGTGCGCTTGGAAGAAAAAAATACCAAAATGTTTTTGCTTTTCGTGTTGTAACAAATATTCATTATTCTGTTTAGTTCATTAAAATGAGTTCTATTGTATTGTCATAGTCATCTGTTGTTACATCCACTTAAAGTACTAACTCATGTATGTCTGCCAGGCCCCTGTACCTAATTCTCTAGCTTTTCAAAGCTGGAAATCTAAAGCCTATCATGAAGGTAGCTCCTCCTTCTGATATGCAGAGCTTCCACTTAGAGACTACTAATTTCCCCATCAGGTAATACGCAGTTAGTGATGGAAAAGAAGCATATTTAGTCCACCATCACTGTATGTTAGTGAAGCATCTTTGCTTGGGAACCATCAGTCCAAATGCAGTGCTTTCAGTTGGGAGCTCCTCAACAATGGACATTCATCCTCTCTCTGTGGTCATCTACTTCCTCCATTTTCCTCAAGACGTGTGGAATTTGTGCCTTAGTGATTCATTAGGGCACCTGCACATGGACCTTCTTAAGGTACCCGTGACAGCTTATTTTAGAAAGCCATATCAGTCATACTTCAAGGCTCTACAACGTTTTGGTGGCATTTGAGGCATGCTTTTTTGACCATAGGAAAACATAGCTAGCCTTTTCTACTCATTGTCCCGCCTTTGCAAGCATAGCTTCATGTCCAATCCTGGGTCACTGAGGGCATAATGGAATTTAGTTTCTATGTGGCTTGCTGATATAATTGCCCTTTGTGTAGACTGATGTTTTGGATGGGAGGTTGGCATAATGGTTAAGGTATTTCCCTTACAGACACAAGGTGCATGGTTTGATTGTCACATGGGGTAATTGCCTAGGCTTAAAATGGCCTACAAGGGCAGTTTGTCTAGTACTAATCTATGAACCTATGCTGCAAGCGGGTATTTCTGGTATCTAAGGGGTTTCATTTTATTATTTTTGTTGTTTCATTCTTCACAGCTGTTGGTTCCTACAGCCTGATATTTTCCATATTTATAGTTTCTAAGCTTTATCATTTCTATGCTAAGCAGCAGTCAGCACCCAGCACTCACTAACTACACCAAACAAAGGAGGACAAGGAGGTAGTGAGCTAATGATTCCTGTTACAGCATAATATTAGAGTAGCTGTAAGACGTTACTGCCCCACTCCTTTCACTAACCACTCAGGTGTTTCCTTAAATGGGAGATATACAATGATAGCAAAACAATGCTGTGACAACTAGATACATTGCTGAGCATTTATTTTCTATGGTTATAATACTGATTTTGAAGAGCTAAGATTTTTTTATTATGTATGAACGTAGAAATAAATACTTGTTCTTGAATACTTCTAACATTTTATTACAGAATGAAACAGTTTATTTTTTTTCCTTTTAATACTTCATATACCAATGGTATGAATAAAACTTTGAATCATAAATATTTATTATAATGTTTGTACTTACTGGAGTTATCTATCCCCTCGCTCTTTTTGTCTGTTGGCAGACAGTGGACTGAGTATTACTATAAAATGAGTTCTGGAATTACAGTAAGTTAACCTAGAGGCAATATGCTGAGGTTCTAGTTCTTTTAAAGCTGTGCCATAAAGCTGAGCTTTACTTCTTATTTGACTCCATGCTGCGTTTCTTCTATGAGAGAGTAGTGGATCATTTTGGAGTCTGGTGTATGGTGTTTTGCAGAATGGTGCTAGCATCTGCTTGAAAATAGTTCCAGAATAATTCAGTAAGTGAAATATAGAAAAGAAAGAAAAAGAAGTAGAAGAAAAAAAAATGTTTTGTGACAGCCTGTGCACTACTTTCCGTTCTGTAAAACATTAGCCTACTATAACACTTAGCAGGGAGTAAACATTGTCAGAAAACTCACAACTAAAATGGTGTATCTAGCAACACAGTAATAAAAAAAGCTTTCATTCATAGAAACAACCAGCCCTCAGCTCAATACTATGTATTTATGTATGTATTCATGTATGTATGTATGTATGTAGGCATGTATCTATTTATATGTCAGTCTGCCTACTTGTCTGTCTATCTATTGCCATTTATTAATCGGGGTAGAATACTGGTCACAATTGATCACTCCAAGGTCATCCTGAGTATACAAAAGAAAAATGCAAAAACATATATGCAATGTCACAAATTTTAAATGCTTCAGTAACATAGTAATGCAATCAATTACAATATTAATACATGGATAATAATAGTATGGGAGCTGATATCAACTGCTACATGTCTTGCAGCAAGGAGGTCTGTTTTAGGCATCATCAATGTCTGTTATTAAACCATCTTCCTAATCAAGACATTAACAGGTACTGACTGGACAGAGGGCAGGTTTTTGCACTGTATGACTTATTGCACCACAAATTTTCATGCAATGATTTGGAAAACTTTCTGCCAATAAAGACAAAGGTTTACCTGTCACTGTGCATGCTTGTAGATAGGACATTATAATACCATATGAGGTGATACAGTGAGGGCGTCTTGCACCCTAAATAAATTCCTAACTTCATGTTTATGAGGCTATGGACTGTGTAAAATGTTTGTCAGCATCAGAGTGATGGTGTACAGTCATGGAATAGTTGTGAGACTATGTGTCTTCCACATGCATTCAGTACTTCTGACTGCACCCACATCATTGTGAAATCCCTGTCTTTGATGAAAATGGACAGAAGCATATCAACAGAAAAGGGTGACTTTCAGTCAAGAGGCAGACAATGCGTCCAGCAGTTGGCCATATCCTGCAGATCACAGCTTCATTTTCTGGAAATGTGCTTTACAGCTGTATATAGAAAAACTCTGTTCTTTATCATTAGTTTGCCACAAAGGACATTCCTAAGGGACACATAGTAAGCCAGTACCATGCCTGGAAGCCTGCAGGTTATATACAGCTAAATGACAGGCAACAGGAATATAGACATGACTGTAGGATGCATTTACGTTGCAGGAAACATTTGCTATCCCTGAAACCCCTAGCAAGTGGAACCTATACATCATTGTCAGTTGCATGCAGAGGAAGAATATAGCACAGCAGACATAGACTTAAAGGAATGGAGCATGATTCAGATGTCTAGACATAACTGAGAATGCTTTGCAGTTCATGTCTGAGAAAATATCTCAATGGTGACCATATGTGGAGTTTTGTGCAACACAATAACAACAGTCTTCTGATCAAATAATTATCAGCACTACCCTGGGCTTAGACCTGACTGGAAACAATGGGACAGTTTTTGTCTCCTTTCCGTATAACCTATATGCTTGATGTTGCATTTTCAATACTTTTGTACATAGTACACAGGATGCATGGCACATCATGAAGGGCTCCAGTCAGATATGATCTACTGCTTGTTGAAATGCACTGGCATACATGGTGGTCAAGGCAGAGCATGCATTCTTTGCACCTACTAGTTCTCCTGATCATCATGGCCTTCATGTACCACCTCTCAGCCACTACTGGATGCCTCTTGCTCCATCTGAGATCTGTTCTATGAGAGTTGACTGGCTATCTCCAGATTCTTTCCCATTGGATACACAATGTGTCCTCTAAACTCACAGGGCTTGAATATTTTGGAGTGCCACATGCATCAATGGAGCATACCTCTGTGGCTGCCTCAGCTGTGTCCTGTATGCCTGTGCTGTACAGTGCACTGGTGATGATGCTTGTACACCCACCTAGTGGCCCATACCAATATGGCCAACCCATTACTCTGAATGGACAGGCCAAAGTAGGTGATGAGTTGGTGCTAGATGTTATGGCTAGAAATGAAATATACTGTGTCTGAAGTTGGTTGGCACAGAGGTTTAAGACTATGTGGTGTTAGACCCAAGCCTCACAGCAGTCCTGGGTTTGATTTACATTGCCTACTGTGTTAGTCTGAGCAAGTCACTTAACTGGACATTGCTCCTGGATCACCCCTAAAAATGGGAAAATGAACATGTTGTCCAGTGGGACTACTTACTTAACAAATAAAATTACTTTGTGTGTAACAATGCATATACATATCACAGTAATATGATGCCCATATGCCAACAGCCTAATGAACTTTATGTTCAGTGTGAAAAGATTTGAGGGTCCTGAAACTGTTATAACCATTACTAGGTAAATAAACATTACCAGAACATTTTATATGCCATGCAAGGACATGTAGCATAGCCAGACATGTATCATCTGCTAAGGCTACAGTGGCATCCCATCCTTCAGGACATGAAAAAGTTGTCAAGTACATAGCTCATTATGGACATGTAGGGTAACCTTGTCAGTCCACCATGCGGTATGTGTATGGTGGAGATGGTGCTTATATCAATTCTCTGACTGGTTATCTGATGTTCAGAGCTATGGACACCCAATGACATAATAAATTTATTTATATCTCTCAGATAGGGCAGTGAAAGACTATCACATAGGACATGCCTGCCAGTCTTAATATCCCTTGCACATGATGGATCCCCATCACAGACATCTGTGACATGGTGATAGCAAACCTACATTATGTAGTCATGTTTGCTAATGGCTTTCACCTTCTGTATAGTATCATCAAAACGTGATCACAATAACCATGTTCTGTGCCACTACTAACAGGGATATACTACATTGTTGTAGTACCTCCAGCAACATCTCATCCTCTGGAACAGTGATATTGTCCTGCTGCACTCTTGGGACAGTCATACCTCATATGACAACAAGCTTTTAACAAGTTATTAATGGACCCAACATAAAGGATTTTGATGGTGCCTCAGACATTAACTCCCTTGTTATTTGTTTGAGAAAAGGATGTCAAAAAATGCACCTAAACAAATCTTGAGAGGTGAATGTTGACATTTCCTTTGATTAAAGAAAATTAGAAGGTTACACTCAGAGAATCCAATCATAAGTCTTTGTAATGCATGGAACTTTAGTGGCTCCATTGTACTATGCACGAGACTAAAAGAAAATGAATGTGCTTGACTTGTTCTACAGCTTTAAAGCTGTAAGTAGCTTACGGCTTACAGAAGTGTATTTCTCATCAAGCAGCAGTTTTACAAGCAGTTACAAACTTTGTTCTGCCACATTTTGTTCCATTTAGCAATATAAAGTGTATTATATTATTGGCTACAGTAGTAGCCAAATCAAACACCAAAAAAATTGTCATAAATTCTTGTCTACAATAAAAAACATTATACAACCAGGACAAGACAGTACTCCTTCCCCATCAAGACGATATAGAAATACAATTCAATAAATATTTCACATAAACATAGTGGCCCTTGCTAAATGCTCTACACCATATTCTCCCTGCTTAAAATCTATCTAGAACCACAACAACTTTTCCTTCCAGCCTGTCTCCAATGATACTATAAAAACATACCTAAAAACCTTAAGTCAACATCACTAGCATCAGATCAATTATCGGATGAATATCTTAAAATCTCCACCGAAGCCATCTCCTACCTGATATCCATCCTCATTAATAGATCTATCTCTGAACAAAAGGTTCCACCCATTGGGAAAATACCACACATTATCCCATTGCATAAAAGTGGGAGCTTTACAGAACTAACTACCAACCCATTGCAATCCTATCCCCCTATACAAAATCTTAGAAAGATGCATTCATTCTCAATTACTTAACTATTTCCTGATTAGCAATTTTCTTTCCTATACTCAGCATGGTTTTTGGCCAAAACATAGCGCTACCACTGCTTTGATGGTCTTTACTAACACAGTAAATCATCACAGAAATGAAGATAAAATAGTTTCATCCATATTTCTCATTCTGTCTAAGGCTTTCAATACTTTTTCACATAACAAACTCATTTCAGTTCTATCTAATCTCAGTCTTAGCCTCACTGCTATAACATATTTCTAGGACTACTTAGCTTGATGACAGCAAGCGGTTAAATGGCAGCATAAGCTCTCCTCTCTCCTAGCAGTCAGTCAAGGAGTGCCTCAGGGTTCCACCCTGGGGGCCCCCTCCTCTTCAGCCTATTCACTAACAACCAACACACTGCTACTACACATGCTTCCTTGGTCCAGTATACAGATGTTTCCACCCCAATATGTACTGTTTCCACACTCCAGCAATGACAATATATAACCCAACAATCATTCTCAAAGGTAGAATCATGGCTAGCTAATGCTCAACTCCTTCTTAACCCCAATAAGAGAAAGCTCATGCTTTTTCAACCCACTAAAATCAATGACCCTCCCCCATCCTTTAATATATCATCAACAAAGAACACAACCATTTCTCCCATGACCCATACCAACCTTCTTGCAGTTATCATAGATTGTAACATGAACTTCGACTTACACATAGTCCACTCAATAAAAAAAGTTCATAAAAAACTTGGATCACTATATAGACACAAAAATTTCCTCACAAGTAACACAAAAGCTACAGTGGCTGGAACTCATCTAGTCTCCACACTAGTATATGCCTCTCCAATACTCGCCAACATCAAGAAATTAGATCTAATCAAATTTGAAACTTGCTATGATAAAATTGCAAGGTTTGCCACTGAATCTACTTACAGATATCATTTCCTAGCATTAAAGAAACTCAGTTGGCTAGAATTGCCCAACCTCCTGGTCTACAACCAACTGTCCATAACTCACCAATTTCTCTACCAACCAGACAAAATTTTATTTATTTATTTATTTATTTATTTTACATTTGTTAACCGGGCTGGTCCAGCTGGATACATATCCGTTTTCAGTAGAGGCCCGAGGAGAAAAGCTCCAATACACAATAGAAGTACATAATTAAATTGCAAGATTCAAAGTATTGTTACAACAAGAGAATATAGCTTACATATGCAGGAATGAAAATTTACATAGATGTTATATAAGACAAAAGGACAGACAGGAAATTATACACAAAACATTGATTTCGTTACAGATACTGGAAAATAGACTGAAATCAGAGATTTTCCTTATTACTAAAAGGAAAGAGAAATTTTAGAGATCTGCAATTAGGGAAATGGGCTAGAGAAGTGGAACTAGAAGTTATGAGATATGTAGTTAGTCAGGTTCACGACATGGGCATGTCCATTGTGTGGAGAGATATTCTTTAAGGTTAGCTTTGAAATGATTGAGCGAAGTAATAAGTCTAAGGTTGTTTGGCAGGAGTTCCACTGCTTGTCAATGGAATTGGCGTAAAGGGCATCCCCACCTGAGTTTTTTGCTTTAATGGTTAGGATCTGGATGCTGTTTGATGATCGGAGACTATTGAGGTTAGTATATGGAGTGAGAATTTTGCACAGTGAGGGAGTTCTATCAGGATGGTTGATTATTTTATAAGCTTCGAGTTGGCTAAGTTTGAGGAGATTTGGCAGTTCCAACCAGCCAAGTCTTCGCAGATTAAGGCAATGATGGGTTCGATAAGGGGAACCTGTAATAAATCTGGCAATGTGGTTATAGGCAAGAGAGAGCATGTTAAGTTCACGTTTATTGAGAAAAGAGAGGATCGGGGAAGCATAGAGGAGGGAAGAGAGGAGATGGGTGCGAGCAATAGTTAATTTGGTAGTGGGAGTTAGGAAGTTTTAATTCTGTACATAGATCCTAGTTTTTTGTTAACAGACTTAACTGTTTGGGTAATGTGTATGTCAAATTTGAGCTTATGATCAATAGTGACACCTAGCAGTTTGGTACTGGTGACAGGGGTTATGAGGGTCCCATTATTGGATTTAATATGAAAGGTTATGTTGTTAGTGTTTGGGAGTTCTTTACCTAGAGGTGAGAAGACGTTGGGGAAGAAAAGTAATAGTTTGGTTTTAGCTGGGTTAAGTAGAAGTTTTAAGACAGTGAACCATTTTTCAACTAGTGAAAAACAATGTTGTGTGGTCATTTGGAGATTCGAGAGGAGACGCCGGAGCAGATTAAGGTGGAGTCGTCGGCATATTGTATGCAGGTGGATTTAGGGATGACTGATTGAAGGTCATTTATGAAGATGGAAAACAGAAGTGGGCCCAGTATCGAGCCCTGAGGAACGCCTATGGTATTCGGGAGCAGTCCTGATATTCTGTTTTGCCATAGGACAGCTTGTTGCCTACCAGTGAGGTAGGCCTTGAACCAGTTTAGTGCTGGAGTGTCCAGACGTAGTGTTTCAAGGATGTTGAGAAGGAATTGATGATTGACCATATCGAATGCTTTTGATAGGTCCAGAAAGAGGGCAGATGATATGAGTTTGCTATTGCGATTGCTGTTGATTGAGTCAATAAAGGAAAGGAGGGCAGTAGTTGTACTATGGTGCGAAAACCATGCTGGGCATTGGACAAGAGATTATTAGAGGTCAGATAGTGAAGAAGTTGTTTGTGGATGCATCTTTCCATGATTTTCCCTATCGGGGACAGAATGGCTATTGGTCTATAATTTGACATTTCCAGGGAGGTACCTCCTTTGTGAAGTGGAATGATATAGGAAGTCTTCCAAATGGAGGGAATGTTCATCTCAGTTATAGTTCTATTTATTAGGATTGTTATGGGGTAGGCTATTTCATCAGATGCAATTTGTAAGAATTCCACAGGAAGGTGGTCAGCCGCTAGGGTAGTTGGTTTGAGTTTTTTTAGGAGGGAGCGTACATAGGAGGAAGAGACTGGCTTTAAATTAAAGGGGGTAGGGTTGTCACGTTGCAGTTTAGCAGCAGGTGGGGAAGTGGAGGTAAGGTGACTGGCTAGGGTTTGGATAGTCTCAGTGAAGAAGGAGTTAAAGGTGTTGGCTACTTCTTCTTGGCCTTTCTCCAAGAGTTTCTCAGGGGTTGGGGTGGAAGTTTTGCCTGGGTGCAGAAGGTTGTTAAAGCCTGCCCAGAATTTCTTTGGGTTGTTCTGGTGTTTTTGCTGGAGGCTGCAGAAATATTGTTTTGTCTTGAGTTATGGCAGTTTCGTGGCATTTCTTAGTTTTTTAAATTTGCAACGGTCTTGCAGTGTTTTTGTGGCTCTCCATTTGTCCCAGGCTAGGTCACAAAGTTTGATTTTGGATTTAGTATCAGTAGTGAGCCAAGGTGCTATGCGAGTTTTGGTTCTAATTTGTCTATGTGGAGCATGTGAGTCAAGTATTTTAAGGAACGTGTCATTGAAGTGGGACACACTCTCTTCTAGTGGAAGAGTCTTTAATATGGTCCAGTTGCAGGATTTCAGGTCAGCAAGAAATAATTGAGGGACGAATTTTTTCTTGTTTTTGATTAATCTATATAGGGGTGTTAGAAGTTGGGCATTTATGTTTAATGATATAAGTTATTAGGTGATCGCTGAGGTCACAGGGAAGGGTACCAGTGGTGTAGTTATTAGAGTCTCTATTAGTAAGGATCCAGTCAATTATACTTTCTTTTTGAAGTGAGTTGCCTATTCTGGTTGGGGATAGGATATTTTGGGAAAAACCATGTAGGTTAATAGGTTGTGGAGTTGTATGGGTAGAAAAGAGAGACCAGTCAATGTTGACGTCCCCAAGAACTATGGTTTCTTGTGGGTAGTTGATGGCTAGCCAGCTCAGGGATTGCTCCAGGTTTTCTGTGTTCTTCCCTGGTGGGATATAGGTTACAATAAGGTTGATGCGTTTTGAGTGTTTAGGCAGATCTGTAGGGCTATAATTTCTAGGTTTGAGATCATGGGAGGTTGTACTTGGTTCTTAAGGATGTTTAGTTTATTTTAAACATAATAGCTATTCCTCCACCTTTTTCTTTGCACGATCAGCCCTGAGAATATTGTACCCGGGTGGGAGGATCTCTTCATTCTTAGTAGTGGGTTTTAGCCATGTTTCGGTTAGACACATGATGTCAGGGGAATGACTAGCTATGATGGCATGAAGGTTGTGAATTTTGTTGTTAATGCTTCTTAGGTTCAAGTGTAGTATTAGAAGGAGTCAGTAGATTTTCGGGTTAAATTATGGGGATTAGAGATTGGCATAGTGGTGGGACCTGGGTTTGGGTGAATATCTCCATCGATGTTAATACAATTTTTCAAGTAAACTAAAATCTTTGTAGTTTAAATAGTATTTTGAGATTAGTTTTGTTATGTGGAATTTTAGGGTGTTTAAGTGTGGGTGGACTATTTTGGGGATATATTTTTGTCCTGGTAGATTGAGGGTGGTATATAACTGTCATGGAGAATGAATTGGAAGTTAGTGTGGCACTTAGGAAAGGAATGCCTATAAGAGTTTGGTTTTCATATTTTGTTAGGATATAGGTGGTGATGAGAAGTATAATTATGATGGGGGTAATAGTATAAGTGGAATTTGCCATACTGAAGTAGGGAAGTAGGTATCGAGTGGGGGAAGAGACTTTGTGTGAGGTTTGTTAGAGGGTTGGGCCTTGGGGTGGGAGGAGTTATGGAGTTTGACAAGGGAGCCTTGGATTTGTTAAGTGGGAAAGTGGGAGGGACTATTTGTAGCTATAAAAGTAGGGATACTGGGGGCGGGTGGGATAAGGGGGCAGGGAGGGAAGCGGGGCCTACACTGCCAGGAGATTTTGCAGGGTCTTAAAGGTAACAATTTCCAGTAGAATAACTCAACACAATGGAGTTACTAGTGCTGAATTTATAAAGATACAATTTTTACAGGCTTTGTATTATTAAAGTCTTCAAGAGTGTCAGGTTCTTAACAAGGACAGTATAGTTCTCTCTGAATAGGGTACTAATGCTTTGTGTTTACCCTGATTTTTAAGAAGAGTTGAGGATACTCTGCCAACCAAGTCCCTTGTTCTAACAAGAAATCACTACTACTTTTAACTAAAGCTATCAACCCTGCTGGAGAAGCTCTTTACTCTCGCTGCATAGCTAAACACTGTGATAAATATAAAAACTACCTCTGTAATAGCTAAATTCAGAGATGCTTAAAGCACATTTAACCAAAACTTAGTTATGTTCTTGTAGCATCCCAGGCTAATAATTCTCAACATTTTAGCTAATCAGCCTTGATCTAGTAAAGATTACCACAAAACACTTACCTCCACTGAATTTCATATCTCAAATGTGTTCCTTCAAAACAGGGTCTAAGTTTGCTGTTACATTTTACACTTTTTGTTTAGGGACTAAGACTATTGTTATAAAAATGCATTATTGAAATAATAGTAACTGTTATATGTGATTTCTACCTTGTGGTGCAGCGGTAGTGTTGTTGTCTCACAGCAAGAGGTTTTCTGATTCAATTCTTGGCTGGAGTGTCTTCTGTGTGGAATCTGCATGTCCTTCCTGCATTCGTGTGAGTGTTTTCCGGGTGCTCTGGTTTCCTACCATGCTACAAAGATATGTATCTGGAGCATTTCTCCCTGGCCCTCTACTGAAAATCAGCTTCATTCAAAGTCAGACTATCCTGGTAAACAAATTTTAAATAAATAAAATATATCTATTCTAAATACTTATCCTTTTGATTGTTGTTAAATTATACTGTCTATTGTTTTTTACAAAAATATGCAATACTGAAATTATACAAAATCTTATATGTGATATTTACCCACATAGCTGTGTGACGCCCCTACACTGGCCCAGTAATCAAGGAGCATCAATCCTCACCACTAGCATCAGTGAGGGAAGTACACATTGGAAGGATGACAAGTACATACCCAGTAAAGCACAATCTCCCTTAAGAGCACACAGAGATCACCGTCAGTCTGGGGCTGATTTCTCCCTCTTTCTCCAGATCCCCAATAGGACTCCTCACTGGCACAGCTATAGAGTTGAGCCCTTAGCCAGGGTTCCGAGCCAAGTCCTCCCAACACTCTCTCTGTCCAACCAGTGCTTCGTGTCCCTGCCCAAGTAGCTGACACACACACACACACACACACACACACACACACACACACACACACACACACACACACACACACACACACACACACACACACACACACACACACTTTGAGATTTGATTTATATACAAACACACATCTGGGAAAGGCTGGGCAGGTTTACTAGCAATGCCTCGTTCTGCCCAGACCATAAGGTAGTTATCACTGCCACCAGGACCCCTTATCAGCTACGCTAAGGCCCTTCCCAAAGGGTGACCAATCCTACTGTGTAATGTTACTATTATCCAAATGGTAAGTGTGACTAAGGCTATTTAGGAATGGCCTATACAGTGTCACGAAATACATATGCAAGTACTTTGAACTTAAATGTCTCTAAACAAACCAGCCACAATTAACAGTTTTAAATATATTTAATAATAAGTAATAAAAGAACAAAACAATACTGAAACAAGCACAGTAACTACACAGTTCAGAATCACAGGAAATATTTTAAAACAACATTGCAGGACAGTATCAAATAAATACAGAAACCATCTAAACTAAGCTTTACTATATTCCTATCTATATCTAAGAGAGAGATTACTGTACCCTGATTACTTAATATTAGCAAGGCAAATGCTGATAAGAGGATGTTTCCAGGTCCAAAGACAAATACAAAATGCCCAGACTCACTCTCTGACATAGTTCTTAAATTAATAATACACATTACTGCTGGATTAGCTGGGGTGACATCACTCTTTGTCACCTGCCTTCAGCTCCCAGCCTAACAGAAACTTAAAATTTAAATTTTCTCTGTGAAAAATACTGTTATAGTCATAATTAATAACATTAAGAATTTACCTTATAAGCCTTTAGTCAGGAACAACACTTTAGGATGTGCAAACAGAAATTTTATTTTTATAGCGCTGGTAGTTAGTCTTCATAGCCCTTGATGAAGCATTCTCACTTTACATACAAAAAAAATATTCTCAAACTGGTTATGCAATTGTTTTATGTTACAATGACTGTGTCCTATAGAAAACTTTGCAAATGTCCTCATCCCTCATGATTTTCGCCACAGACTTCATGTGAACATCTTCCTATACATGATCCTCCTGCTTTCAAACGGTCTTGTTTCTGACCTTGGATGTTTTAAACCTGCCCTAGCAACAACACACTCCTAGCCTGGAGGAGTTAGGCTAACAAATTAATTTTGTAGTAACTGCAACACGTACTATTCTCTCTTATTGCATACTAAAAGAATGCATTTTAAAAGACAGCAATACTGTGGCTTATAAAGCTGTATTTTTCCCAGCCCTGCATACAAATTATATTTTCTTTGTGACAATCATATTATAGCATCATTAATAAACTGAAATTAATATACATTTTAATAAGCTGGTCTTGTCCCAAAACAATACCTGTCTCTCAGATGGGCAGCTGCTAGGTGGTCACAGAGCAATAAAAACACTTTACATTTGAAACCTAGTAATTATTTCTGTTTCAAGACAGTAGGAAAAACTTCTAGCTCTAGACATTGTGACTGATTGCAGCACTGAAACTAACTTTTTATAGCACATCATAAAACACTTAATTTCAACTTATTTTCTTAAAGTTTTGCAAGTTAACTCTTTATGCTCCAGCTTCTACCATTAAAACATACATTTGCACAGGCATATAGTTTACATCCATTTCTGTTCTTTCCCAGCAGGGTACACTGTGGTTACATTCTTGAAGCTCAGTACATAACATACAGTTCTCTTACATTTGTAGGACAAGCATATAAATCATATTAATATTCACAAATGACATATGATTATTTGCAAAATTCCAGACAGCTGGACTGGCAGTGTCGTATCTCTATACAAATCATGTTAATATTTTCAAGTGTCATAACAATTATTTACAAAATTCCAGATAGCTGGACTTGTCCAATTGTATAACCATTTTGTGGAGCTTATCTTCCTGGTCATCTGCTGAAAAAGGACAGCTTTTCCAGTCAGACTTTCCTGGTAAACAAATGTAAAATAAAGTAAAATAAAATAAATAAATAATATAGCATTTAAGTCTGTTGAAGTTTCTTACTCTGAGCTGTGGTGACTGCTGTTATTACTCTAGGATGGGACTTGAACCTAATGCTGAAACTTAAAATCATTCTGCTGCATGGAAGTATGCAAAGCTTCACTTCTTCTTCTGGCTTTTCCTGGTTAGGGGTCAGCACAGTAGAACAACGGTCTACAGAACAATTGGCAGTGAAGTTTTACGATGTTGAGTTGCCAGCCCAGTGCCCAACTTTCTAGAAAAGACACATACATGCACACACTCACACCATGAGCCAATTTAGTGTGTCCAATCCACCTACAGCATGTCTTTGGGATGTAGGAGGAAACTGGACCACCTAGAGGAAGCCCATGCGACTACAGGGAGGACATGCAGACTCTGCACAGAAGATACCCCAGCTGAAAATTGAACCAGTGAACCTGTTGCTGTGAAGTGGCAATGCTAACTGCTGCACCACCACAGCCACCCTTTATTCAAAGCTTCACTCTCAATGTAAATTTCTTGACATCCATGTCTCAAATACCTAGCAACCAGGTTATGATTGGAGACCAAGTTATAATCCTCTATGTTAATTATCTTTCTTATATCACAAAGGTGTTTTACAAGATTGCCTTCTTTCTAGTTTCAAAGCATAATCATAGCACTCCATGTACTACAGTCATTGTATTGGTTATCAGTTGCATCTGGCTGCAGTGGAATGGAAATCGGTTTCCAGACCAAAATGACTTTGCAGAGTCATCTCACACATAGATAGTTAACATGCAATGAATGGGTACACAAGAGGAATGCACTGTAATCTAAATGCACAGCCATCATATTAGATCTTCGCTATATTACAATATGACAAACAGTTTAAGGAAACAACCTGGCTTAAAATGTAAATTTTCTTTGAAATATTTTGATAAGTGTTTGCAGATACCTGCTCATGTTTGCAACATTTCCTAAGATGTACATAGGTATGTTTGTACTACATTTATCCTGAACTTAACTCCAATACTGGTCTGGTCATTATTTTGTTCTGCAGTGAATGGTACTGTAATGGACACATTTATTTGCAGGTGCAGCTATGCCTTATACTGTTAATGAGCTTGAATGTTATGGAATTAAATTACCAACATTCAGGACAGGTAGGCAGCTCTGTGCAGTGTTCTAAAGAGCTTTTAAACAATGTGTGCAGCACTCTGGATAATGTTCAAGGATAATAAAAGGGCATTCACAGTAAGCAAGTGATATAGATAAAGGAAAGCTGGCCATGCAGTGCTAGGTGGCAAATCCATTTCAAGCAAAAGTCATATCACTGCTGTATTATTCTACATCAAAGATATGTTTTTTGAAAAATAATCTTAGTTTAGTAGCACAGCTTGCAGACATCCAGAGTATCTATTGCCATGAAGAATGATGTGCGAAGAATCACTGACTCATGGGCACCACTCTGGGGTTAGTAGGAAAGCTTTATTATGCTCTCCTTATTATACCACTACAGGGATTATCTGCTTAGACTGTCTTGGGGGTCCATTTAACTACTCTAACTCCTGGAAGTACCTGGCTGCTAACCTCTAGTGGCAGACAGAAACACAGCAGACTGGGATGCAGGCACAGAATATATACACTGCTCTGAGCAGGTGGGAGCCCAGTGACACATGACAATGGTGCGAACAAGCTGTAGCAGAGTTACTGCCTGGTTTCTGTAACATCACCATTGTTAATGTGCTGCATTCAGCAGATACCATCATCTATGTCTGTACTGCTGTGCTTTTGTGCAAAGGAATACGAGTTTGCTTGGTATGGTTCTGTCCATATTAATCCATTGATATTACATATGCTTTCAGCAACTGACCTATGCTGTGGACTACAGTATGTGGTCTCTTAATCATTTTGCAATGTGCTGTACCTATTGCTATGGGTATTGAATTTCTGTAGGGTTCAGTATGTGTGCTTATGATAATCACATTTGGGAACATTAGGACACCATTATGAGCTTGCATCTACAATACATACCATTACTGATGTGCACAACATCATTGTCTCTCTTTCAATGGATTGCTAGGTATATTCTTCATGTTTATGAGTATATGCATCACTGATTCATGCGTTGTTTTTATTGTGGGGGTCATACTGTGTAGTCTAATATTTATTTTGATGTTATTTGTGTGTACCTCGTTTTGTACCCATATCTTCCTCAGCAATCAGTTCTTCACTTACCTCTGTGCATGCAACTACCACCTTTTATTATGGGTGGCCAGTAATATATTACAACCATGGGTTTGTCTGCTTTGTTCAAGGAACAGATGTTTTGTCAGGTAGCCCTCATGGGTGACTTGTACTGTATGTCATGACCATGATGATGCCATACATATTATTAAGGATTTGTATGCATACATGTTCTGTACCAACAGTTCAATATTTAATGTAAGTTGTACATATACATTGTAGACTGCATAGCTATTGCTGTGTTAATTGATTGAAGTCTACACATATGTTTTAAGACAGGGAGAAGGAGGTGGCATACTGAGCCATTTACCATTGATGGTTGTGTGCTTATTACATAAGAAAGGCATTTTTTGTTCCTCACCTGTTGCCTTTACAACTGATGTGTATAATATATGCTCATCATTCTGTGTGTGTTACAGAAGTTTTACTCGAGGTTGTGCAACCAAGAAAGGGAATGGACAGGCAGTCAAAACTGGTGACTCCTCAGATGACTTAACATCCTAGAGTCCACAGGGTGCGGTTGCCATGAGGGATCCTGATGGGGCTGCTCCTGTTATTGCTGATCTTTGATGAGAGATGCAGATCATAGTGGAGGAGATATTTGCAGGCAGGATGGCTATTAGTGTTACGGAGATGACCAATGTCATATTGAAGATCCTGCAGGCACTGAAGAAAAGATTACATCATACCTACACTTTATGCTTACATACTCTTCTCTCCTTCCTACTATCACTTGAGGCAAATCTACTTTAATTACATCTTCCCTTTTTATCTAGCTTTCAGGTTTACTTCTTACACAGATACCTCCACTCCCATCTACCTTTCTCAGATCAAAGTACTACTACTACCTCTTTGGAAACATCAAATATCAAAAACTGCTTTTGACATTTGCATACTGGTGTGTAATGCAATTTTACCCATTTTAAGATGTGTGTATTATGTAAGATTTGCTAAGTTTGGAAATATGCCTTTATGTAGCTATGTAATATTTTACCTGACACATCTTTTGCCTGATTATCATGCTTTCTTAACTGAGTTACTATATAAATGCTTTATTTTCTGTTTGTTATGGAGCTTTTCTCTTCAGGCCTCAACTGAAAAGAAATGTTGCAGAGCCCATTTGGAAAATCCTGACAAACAAATGTAAGGAATAAATAGAGCTTATCCCAAGTTATGTGACAAAGGTGTTCAGTCATTTAGCATCTGCCTAGGTGTACATCCCAGTGCTACAACTATTGATATCATACTGCAGTGCCCCAGTAGGCAATTTAGTCCACTAGCAAGCTTTTCAGCCATTCCCCATTTCAAAGTTCTCTGGCTATGAATGCTCCAGAAGTAACTGTATGTGTGCACGTGTGTGTGTTTGGAAGGGGTAATTAATGTCTGATCTTGATCTTTGTTGTTCTGGGCCTGGACAGCTGTATACTACATATGACATAAATGGCAATGTAAATTTGTCTAACATGCATACCTTTGCATGCCTCAGATGTGAGGACCATACATGCCAGCTTATGTCCCAGATGATATGACTATTGAAAACTGTGTACTGCACACAATACAGATGTCAGTGTAGATGTGTCTTACATGCATACTTCTGTATGCCTGTTTGAAAAGGTAGAACAGTACCATCTTGTGGCCTTATTTGGTGTGGACTCGGACAGTAGTGTAACGTCATATGGCATACAAGATGCTTAGTGCAGCTCTGTTGCAAGGTAAAGTCCTACACTGGGAATAAATGAGCTGCAATGCCCTGCAGACAAAGAATCCAGGAACTCTATGTAAGCTAAGGGTGATACTGTCAGAGGTCCCCCACCTGTTGCTTTTCATTTCTGAGCCAGGTGGTTTACCTTGGGGTTTACATGAGAAGCCATGTCAGTGACCCTTTGTCACACCTACTTATGCATTCTGTTTGTGTTCACTTGCTCCACAAGGTCCTGCCTGAAAAGCTCCCATAAGGCCTGGTATATTCTAGCATTTCTGAACATCTGCCCACCATACTCACAGATGGTCTGATGTAGGATGTGATTCTCTGCATGGGAGAACTCTTTTTTGTTTCACCCCATGTTAGTCATGTCTAATTGCCAATGTAAAGACAGGTTCATAGGTGTTTACTAGGCTAGTGACCTTAAGGTCCTTTTTAAGCATAGCCATGCATCCCAAGTCTATGATAAGTTCCAGTACCCTTGAAAAGTGTAAGGAGGTGCTAAGGAGGTGAAACATTTACAGGCAGGGTCTTGGAAGATGAACAATTTACAGGTTGCCTGTATCCATGAGACATGGGAGTCAAACCAAGAAATAATTTCCTGTTCCCCATCCAGTTGTCTAAGTTTAACTTATTTATTTATTTAACATTTGTTAACTGGGAAAGTCCGACTTGGAACAAAGTCAATTTTCAGTGGTGGCCCGGGGAGAAACACTCCAGTCGCATGTCTTTGTAATGGGGAGGAAACCGGAGCACTCGGAGGAAACCCACACAAATGCAGGGAGGACATACAGACTCCACACAGAAGGCACTCCAGCTAAGAATTGAACTGGGGAACCTCTTGCTGTGAAGCAACAATGCCATCACTGCACCATTGAATTGGGGTACGGAGGAACTCTTCTTCACATGGATGGGGAGCTTCCGTATTTATTTATATATATATATATATATATATATATATACACACACACACACACACACACACACATATATATATATATATATATATATATATATATATGTGTGTGTGTGTGTGTGCAAGCAGCTGACATATTATTCACATTCTATTGACATCCTGGCACTACATAAAATGTCCAGTGTTACCATGAACTGTGGTATGTCTCAGGCATGGTGAGGCACAAGCATTTGTGCAGTTGCCTGACTTTAGGTTGTAGTCAGTCTGACAGTACTAGGAGTTGAATCAACACACAGCAGGAAGTAGTATTACAATGTCAGAGAGACTATGCAAAAACACAGTGATATTTGGAGCATGTCATGTGTTCTGTGCATTTGTGGCCCACAGCAGTCCTCACTCAAGTGTGTTTCCATGCACCCAGTCTGTCTGTGGATGTGCCGCAATGCAGTGAAGTTACTTCAACCACCCTGCCAGTGACAATGGTTGTAAATGTCAGCTGCAGTATGTCTACCCCCCAGCTGTATGCAATGGAAATATGGTCCCTGTCCTCAGTATGTGCAGTGCAGCAGCAGACTGTGGCTTAATGCAGGACATCCATCAGAATGTCATTGTGATCTCTTAGTATTTACCACACAGGGCTTCCTACACTTGCATATGTGGAGGCCCAACCCCCACCCACACAATTCCAATCCGAAAATACAGTACCATGCTACAGATATAGTAAGAGGCAACCCGTACATGCTACATAGGCCTTTGATTATCCTACCTCACATTGCTCCCTGACATAGACAAAAGAATTCTGTTTGTTAAAAACCCTCATGAAACATTAACAGGTCAGTGATTTAGTCAATGGCAATTTAGGCTTCTCCACATAGGAAGACATACAGACTGTCTGCTGTGTCCACAGTCTGCTGTAGTAGGTGATTTGAAGAGCTGAGTGAACACACTACTGTCAGTGATCACATCACGGAGGCCTGTGTATTACACGGTTCATTGCAATCACACTCCTAGCTGATGCAGAGTACAACCCCCCCCAATGAAAACTGCTGATGCTGTCTGGCTGGCCCCTCATTAGACATACATGTAGTGGCGGTGGGAGATTGGCATAACGGTTAAGGTGTTAACCTTGCAGACACAAGGTGCAGGGTTTGATTCTCACATGGGGTAACTGGCTAGGCTTAAAATGGCCCACCAGGGCAATTAGCCTAGTACTAATCTATGAACCTAGTATGTAATAGTCTCACACTGAATGTCTTCTGTACAGCCATAATCCTGTCTTACTTGACATTGCAGGATATATGGTGACATATGCAAATTTTGTACAAGTATAAAGAATACTTAACAACTAAGAGATGTCAACAGTATGAAAAACATGCACACACACAATTCTTAGCTTAAAAAAGGCCTATGCATCCCACCCACTTCAAAAAGTATATCAAACCTTCCAGTGTGTGGCACTTAAAGTCATTAATTGCATCACATGTAACTCTCATATCAGGTAACAACCCCCCCATGTTCATATCTTCTAAGGTAGAAGTCACATTTTGTCAGCTCATCTGACAAACTCAACAACCTTCCAAAATCATTATTATGTAATTCAACAAACAACATACACCTACAGCATGTCCACAAAGCAGTAACCAACATTTGCAGCCAGTACTTCCCATTCACTTACCTCATGTGCATTTTTAATAAATGAATAATACTGGAAGGTTGCTCCAATATAGATATTATATAAATGCTTTTTGCTCAGTGTAGCAAGTTCTGTTGTGCAATAAGCAATTTAATGGAAACAACTGTTTTCAGTTGCACTGTTTTGAGGCTCTTATCTTGGTCATTATGCTAATAAGCCTATTTATAGCAAATGCCTCTGAATTCACTTTTTCTGCACTATGCACTTAATCAAAGCTACAATATAAGCTCAGTTTACTTCAAGCACTCACATGAGTATCTGCAATGTGTAATGCATATGTGCAGACCCCAGTGGGAACATGGGTAAAACTATTGCATTATTATGGCTTCTAGAGGCACTAAAGTGCTGGGATGCAAACAACTATTGTTACTGTATAGTTCACATCTTTAGATCATTTTGCTATGCCATGTGTACCTATCTACTCAATAATATGGTGGCAGCATGGTATGTCATGCTAATTATATGCAGCAATGTGCATATAGATGAGTCAGCTACCATATTTTTCTGGACTGTCACCTAAGTGTCTATGGCTTCAGAAGGTGCTGAATATGACAAAGTTCCCATGTTGTTCTCTGCAGAGTCAAAAATATTTCTATACCCTATGTACAGAGAACACTAGAAGTGCCTGCAAGGGAACTTCTATGATGATCCCCAGTATAAGGTGTCATCCCTTGCAGCCAGTGACTCCTACTACTTGCATCAACCATTCTGGTGAACAGTGAAAGCAGCACTACTGTGACCTCCTTGACCTTATATTCTAATGGGAAGAAGAGGTCAGAGGGAGAAGTCGAGAGCTGTATAGGAACTATGTATAATAGACCATTGCACTGTATTTTACAGATAGTTAAAAGGGCCCCTGCAGGACATAAAAAATTATGATGCTTGTCATTTCTGTTACTGTTTTACAGCTTCAGAGCAGATATTTGAGAATCAACCCCTCATTCAGAGATGGTTGCAGTATCTTTTTAGATGCAGGGTTGAGTATGATACTTGTCACACTATATACAAGTACTGGATATCATAGCAGCAGTGAGGTAGATTTAATAACCATATGTGACACCATTGCATGCTGCTTGATGAGCCTTCTAATTTATGCTGGCATAACTCCTGAAATGTACACAAGACATCTGTGAGTTCAACAGATTCACAACTGCAATACATGTCCAGGATGGCATAAGCTTAAATTATGTCCATTGCCACACAGTACTAGACATGTAAGCCTGTTGTCCTACTACCATGCTTTGGGCTTTTTCACAACCCAGGTGGTCTTAAAACAGGGAGGCTACACATCCCCCATATTTGCCATGCACCATCCCACTGAATGACCATGCATGTGCAACTTATGAATGGCATACCCATAGCAATCTTGCATTCTAACTACCCTGCCCCATAGTAAATATCACCTTACATCATACTACTGTATTATGGCAGATATCCATGTTACCACCACAGCCTTGTCTGCCTGTAATGTGGCACACTAACATGGACAGCATGTTGGCCTGCATAGTTTGTATCAGTGTCCATTTCCACTTAACCTTTCTTTGTTTCATACCCACAAGACAAAGCTATGAAGTCATACCCATGCATACTTGTCATGGGTTCTCATGCCCACCCACACATTACTGACAGTAGTGTCACACATAACTCCCAAATTCCATCAGTAATATGCTACTGCACCCTTGCTTACACATCTTTCAGTAGGAACATATATTTCATACCTAGCCTTAGTTATGTCCCTTGTCATAACTGTATACCAAGCAGATGTTTAATCCTCCTGTAGCTAGCTAACTGTATGGCTGACAGACAAAGGCATGATACTTATATTTTTGTTTTTATCTCTCTCTATGTCTCTTTTCTCTCTATCCCTCTTTTATACATTAAGTTGAAGTTAATGTTTACTGTTTTATTTTTCTCCATTTATGTTACTGTTTTATGTAGTGTCAGCCAGAGTTATGCATCTGGTGTGGCAGTGGCCTCTGCTCCATTATCATTATCCAGCCCTGCCTTCTCTGCTGGTTTAACATCTGTCTCCAAGCCTGCCACTCTAGTGGGTGACATGGGATATGTGGTATGGGGTGACCTGGAGGGGTTTTTGGTAGTGTACTAAGGTAAATTACCGGAGGAGAAGTGTTGTTGCTCCTTCTGATGATACCTTCTTTAGGTCCCATCATTTTACCTGGCAGGAGTTGGAGGAGGCGATGGGGAAGTTTGTGGACAGGTGGCATGATGCCCACATTGGCTGCCTGGAGACCATTCTCATGTGACTAGTAGAGTTGCACCACTGCTTACTGTGCCTTCTGAGGCAGATTCTAGTGGGGAGGGCAGTCACAGAAAGGACCGACCTCTGTTTGGGTCCTGCTCAATACAGCAAGAAAGGGAGATGGGACCCCCACCTTTTCCTCAGTTATGGTGATCTCCTTCCTAATGTGTCACCTCTACACCAGTATGTAGTCCTGTCCTCTCCATCACCACTTGTTCACCTTCTGTTAGTATGTGTCTATCTATTGTTTTCCCACTTTGTGTTAGCATCTTTTTCTGTTGGCCACTGTCTGTGTTTTATGTTTGTCTGTCTGCCACTGCTCCCATTCCTATACCCCCTTTCCATCCCCAACTTCCCTTTACATCCATCCTCACCTGACCCCAAAAAATATTCCCCCTTCCTACTCCTACACTGTCTATCTGTGTGTTTCGTTTCTTGTTGATACTTCTGTCTCCTCTATGCTCCCATTTCCCCCCTCATTTCAATGAATAAATGTGGTAAGGACTGTGCTTGAAGCAAAACCATAGCTATCTCATCTGACACTCTGGGACGGTTCACAGACAGGTGCCCCTTCAAACCAAGGTTGAATTGAGGACCAAAAAAAGACACCTTTCTAAAGTTTCTAGAACAAACTGAACTTCTGAACTTCACTGCAAACACATATATCATACAGGCATTGATTTATATAGTCCTGATAACATCACAGCTTCATAAAAGAATACTATTACTGCAGCTTCTCACTACCAGCACCTGCTAATCATATCCCCTAACACCCTGCAACAGAGGGATGTCACCCCCTTTGTCCCACCTTAGCTAAGGCTTTAGCTGGCAGCCACATTTTATGGCTCTCAATTCTTCTAATGCAATGCAATTGCATTTATACACAATCAGACTTGCATGGATACTGCAGTTCATGTATTGCTCAGAGAATTCTGAAACCATACTCACAAATACACACTTGTATTCAATGACAATGTCATTTACATGGACAGAGTTCTTAATATATTGCCAAGAATTTTCATGAACCAAGGAGAAATTATGCTAAAAAGAGGTCCCGAAACTATGAACATGGACAGGACAGTTATGGGGTATGTTATCCCAACTACTGGACATATAAAAAAGACAAGTGGTTCTGAGTTAAATGTTGTAAACAATGATTATGTAGTAAATTTGTCTGGATGTATTTTATCAGATACTTGTGTAGTATTGTTAAATAAAAGTTTAAAGTTTATTCCCATGGCTTTTCCTAGAGGATATGAACTGAAAATTGAAGTGTTTAAATTAGTTAGAAAATTGTACTTAAAATCTTTTTTTGCACAAGATACAAATGTAATTCATGAAAACAATGTGGACAGTGAAGATGATCTAAGTGAAATGGGTTTCCATTCATGTGTTTCTGATTTAGAAACTGATGCTTATTGTAAGTTAAACACTGAAAATGTGACATACAAAAATGATTTTATTTGTGTGCAGGGATGAAAATATACAGCAATTTTCTTCTGCTTTACAATTTTCAATAGATAAAGAGCTTGAAAAAGTAAATAAAAACAAGAAATAAGTTAAATATAATTTAAGTAGAGAAGAATGGAAAAGTCTATTAAAGTTAAATGAAAATAGGGAATTTGTGTTTAAACCATCAGATAAAGGGGTAAATTAGTGGTGCTTCTTTATAATCAGTATCTGAATATGTGTTATGCTCATTTAAAGAATGTTAAAGTTTATGCCTTGGTGGAGCTGGGGATGTTATCAAGAAGCAGTAATTAGATACAAAGAACTGCTAATGAAGGGGTTAAGACTAAAATATTTCTCACAAGAGGATGTATATAACAAATTTGCAGTTAAAGATAACACTATGGCATACTTCTTTTGTGTCCCTAAAATACACAAAAGTTTATTGGATCCACTAGGATGCCCCATAGTCTCTGCATGCAGTTATTTTACACATAACTTAGCTCCTTTTTTGCATTCCTACTTGAAAGAAGAAGCAGAGAAACTAAGGTCTTATATCAAAGGTCTTATATCAAAGGTCATATCAAAGGTCTTATATCAAAGATTCCTTTGATTTTTTAAGTAAAATCAGAAATGTAAAGTGGAAGAAGGACATTCTTTTCTTTGTTATTGATGTTACCAGTTTATATACAAATACTTGAACATGTACATGGCTTAGAAGCAATATTATTTTTATAAGGACTTGCCTAAAACACATTTTGTTATTGAACTAATACATTTTTGTTTAAATAATAACATCTTTGAGTTCAATAGGGAACTTTATAGGCAGCTTTGTGGAACAGCCATGGGGGCAGGTTTTGCCCCCATGTATGCAAATCTTTTCATGGACATGTTTGAAAACAAATATGTATATAGTAATGAATGTTTTAGGAACTATGTCAAAAGTTATTACAGATTTATAGATGATTTAATATTCATTTGTGAAGGGGGTGGGAAGAAGTGAATACATGTGTGCAAACTATTCAGATAAATCCATATAATATCAAGTTTGAAGGAATACAGACAGTTGTTAAAGTAAACTTTCTTGATATAACTTTGCAAAGTATTAATGATGGCAGAATACAAACAAGTTTACATAGAAAATTTGAAGGGAGTGGTCATATACTGCACATAGAAAGCTGTCACCCCCCCCCCCACACACACATACACACACTATTAAATCTATCCCCTATGGAGAATTTCTTAGAATAAAAAGAATATGTAGTGATAAAAAAAGAGTGTGAGAAGGAAATAGAAAAAAAAACAGCACACATGTTTGTAACTAGAGGTTACAAGGAACCAGTGGTGGAAGAAAATAAAAAGAGGTTAGTACAACAAAACAATACTCAAAGCAGGTATAGCATGCAAGGCAGAGTGCATCAACAGGATAAACAAAAATTATGTGATGTGACCAAATACACAGTGTTTACAGAAGTTTTAATAACTATGGTAAAATATTATTGGGTTTTTTAGAAAAAAATAAACTCCTTAATATAAGGGCAAATGAGCATCCCATGTTTTCTTATTTGAAAGGTAGAAGTATGAGATTTCTTGGTGCATGGCAAGTTTCATCTGCCTGTAAGTCATAGGAGTTTGGGGGTAGGTGTAACAGGTACTTTCCCTTGTGGAAAGTGCAGTTGTTGCCAGTATGTAGCAAACAGTTTTGATAAAATTAATGAAAAGTATTTTACATGTAAAGGGAGATTTTCCTGTGACAGTACTGGAATAGTTTATGGTTTGAAATGTCCTAGTGGTAAGGTATACATAGGGGGAAGTAGAAGAAGTTTCAAACAAAGGTTGAAGGAACATGTTAGGGATGTTAAGAAGGGCAAAGAAGAAAGTCCTGTTGCATTACATTTTAAAGAATGTCACAGTGGAAATATACAAGGCTTACAAGCTACGATTTTGGGGCAAGTACAACAAATGTATGACTTTGATATTAAAAGACAACTTTGGAAGTTAGAATCTACTTTAATTCTGAAGTTTAACACTTTAATTCCGTATGGAATGAATCAAGAATGTCATTGGAAATGTTTTCTTTAATTACTTTGTCTGTGATTTGTGAATTGTTTGTAATCATGCTATTTAAAGACAGAATATGTGAAGTAGGGATATACTCTGTAAAGGCTGAAGAGCTGAGGTGCTAGAGGAGTCTGCATTTTATGCTTTGTATTTGCTGTTAACCAGATTTTATTGGATCCAGTGTGTGCTTATTTTACCTGTTTTGTGGGACTACATTGTGGATCTACTACTGGACTGGACTATAATTTTAATAAAATATAAAGGTAATCACTGGCTTTTTTCCTTGTGTGGTGGTGAGCTGTTTTGTTTCCAGTTCATGGTGAAGTAGAGTTCTTAATTACTTAATAGTCGAGGCAACAAATACCTTCTGATGTGATGATTACCTTAGAGCCATGTTGCATAGCTTGGCATCAGCATTGTAGCCTTTATGCAGCTGTGTTGGCCATTTTTCTGAATTCCAGGAATGATGTCTTTAAGACAGGTGTTACTATTTAATTTGTAGTAGTAGTGTGTTTATCTTAGAGTGGCAAATTTCACTGAACCATCACAGAATTACAACAACTGGGCAATCATTACAAACTGCTTGAAGCAGGTATTTGTTTATTACAGAACTAACTTCATGGCTTGCCACTGAATGGTGAAATCCCATATTAGCTACATCTTTACACACAGCAGCTGAATTTATGTCTTTACCATCCATTAGTTTCTTATGTTCCAAAATCTACTGTATAACCTCAAGCTAAACATGCCTTGACTAACTCACATTTAGAAATGATAAAAATAATGTTGTGGTATCGTTTTTTATATTCATATACTCATGACTTAATGGTGCTGCTTTTGTGTGTTCCAGGTCCTGAGGGCAGACAACATTCTTTTAAAAACAGTACATTTTAAATTATCAGAAGGTTCTTTAAAGAGCTGGAAGCAAATTGATATGTTAAATACTCTTAGTTAGCAATGTGTTGTTTTATCTTCTATAAATGTGCCCTCAGCATTCTTTAGAAAATGCAAATCAGGCACTGTATCTGAAATAGTAACCCAATAAGTAACTTAAAACATATATCAGTTTACAGCAGTGACTAAAATTTACTGGTTACATTTATAACACAATGTGGCCAAACAACTGTCACCTAGTGCATAATTAAACCTGCCACACATATTTTTTGCTGACTGAGCTCTAGTTTTGCCTCCTATCTGTTTTTTCTGGACCGTCCTGAAATCAAACTGGTAGTTCAGAAAACACTGTACAAACTTCAGTATTCTCTTTCAGAAAAAGAAACATACTATCGAAGTTTGTTAAATCTGTGAATTTACTATACTTTTTGTAAAAAAAAAGCACAGTAAATCCACAGAAAAAAAGCCATCATGAATGGAAGAAGAGGGCATTCCCCTCAGATGATGTAACAGCAACATCACAAAATGGGTGGAGACTGTGGTGGGGTTATATTATGTGGAGGGGGCGTGGCCTAAGTCCGGTTTTTGCTAAAATGAAAGGTGGCAACCCTACTGAGCTCTCAGATTATTTGTCCCATACAAGTATGTCTCTAGCCCTAAGCAGCATTCTACCTTCACCAAGAATGATGCCTCAATATAAACAAAAAATGATAGTCTTCAACAACTGGCTTAGCTTCTGGTGTCAGTCCAGGGGGATCCAGTATCTGTCAGCCTGGGAAGATACGGTCGACAGACCACACTGTTTTGCCAGAGATGGTCTTCACCTGTCACCTCTTGGCTTTCAGTTACTGGCAAAGGTACTTGCCTCCCCATATTGTCTTTTTAGGCAATGTCTTAACAACAAAATTCCTGATGTAAAAAAATTCACTAGAGACAAACTCAAGGTTATGGTGCTTAATGCTAGGACTCTAAATCGGAAACTGCAATCACTGGAAGCACCCCTTTCCTTGTAAGATGCCGATGTCTGTGCAGTTACAGAGACATGGTTCAAGGCTGTAGATAGCACCATGGCCATGCAAGGCTACAATGCTTTCCACATGTTCAGACCTCAAAATGAGCATGAAAGAACCAAAGGCGGAGGTGTATCCATCTTCATCAAAGACAAATACACCTCAAGACTGGTCAAACAGTACGACTCCCTACAACTACTTCAAGTCCAACTAAATGTAGTTAAAACCCCCTTCCATATCATTGTCAGCTATAGGTCCCCCACCATAAACCACGAGAACCACTGTCTACCTGGACCTACTTAAGTCAGTCACTATACAGCCAAACACCATGGTCATGGGTGATTTCTACTATCCTTCCATTAACTGGGAGTCATGTATGAGCACAAACATGCTTGCCATAAGGTTCCTGGACTTTGTTAACACAAATGCTCTGGAAAAGATTGTCTGCACCCCCACAAGGGGCTCGAATGTACCAGACTTAGTACTCACCAAAATAGGGGGTCTGTACACTACCCATTGTGTGTTGCCCTCCCTGGTAAAGCCTGATCATAAATCAGTCTCATTTGAAGTAACAATCATACCTGACCCCCCCCCCCAGAACAAAAGGATCAAAAGTAAACTATAGCCTCCTATGCAATGGCATACATAGTTTCAAACACCCTGCTGCCACTGTCAACAAGGACTCCTATACAGAGATGTACACAAATACTCTGTATAAACACCTATACAAATGTATAGACTCAGCTGTACCTGAACAGATCAAAACAGATCCTCACAAAGAAAAAAAAATACCTCTGGTGGACATCAAGCATAAATAGGTTATACAACAAGAGGAAGAAACTAATGTCTAAGAACATGAGGGAAATGACTCAACACCGGAAGAATGCCCTCCACAGCTTGAACAAGCAAATTAGATATCTTGTAGAGTCCTCTAAAGCCAAATACTAAGCTAAACTAGCATCCTAGCTAAGGATAACTACAAGGCATTCTTTAGCTATGTCAGAAATCTAAAAGGGAAGGCCCAACTTTGTGCCAAACTAGTAGTAGATGGTACCACTCATACTGACCCTGAGGATCTCACCAACCAGCTAGCAGACAGATTTGGTGCAAACTTCACCCTCTGTCCCCCCCAGGCATACCCCAAAGCATACCCATCACCAGTCCTCTATCTAGTATCTCCAAAGAGCAGGTTATAACTGCACTCTCCATGGCAAAAAACACAGCTTGTATGGGACCGGATAACATCCCAGGCTGTCTACTAAATGGTCTAAACCAGGACCTAGCAGAACCACTTGGCACTCTCTTCAGACACAGTCTTAGTCTGGCTTTGTTCTAGCAGAGTGGAGAACAGCAACAGTAATTCCCTTCCACAAAAGGGGTCCATCAACCAACCCTGGGAACTATAGGCACGTAAGTCTAACCAGAATTATCTGCAAGGCCATGGAGAGAATCATCATGGACCTTATCAACAAAGACGTAGGTGACCTTCTAACTCTTCACCCGATCCAAGTTAGCATCATTAAGGGTAGATCGTGCTTATTAAACATGGTGAACTTCTTCAGGAATGTCACTAAAACCCCGGATGAAGGAAAAACAGTGCATACAGCCTATCTTGACTTAGCCAAGGCTTTTGACACAATCCCCCATTCAGGCATCATTGAGAAATTCACCCATCTAGGAATTAACCCATATGCCACTAGATGGGTAGCCAACTGGCTTACCGACAGAACACATGCTGTCAGAGCTGGAGATTCGACCTCTACTAGCAAACCAGTTACCAGTGGTGTATCACGAGGATCTGTGCTGGGCCCCTACTGTTTGGAATCTATTTCTCAGAAGTGTAGGTGATAATAAATGGCCTGTGGCTTACCAAGTTTGCTGATCACTGCAAACTGGGTGCAATCATTGAGTCCCCCAATGATGTTGACATAATACGAAAAGGGCTTACACAGTCAAATGACTGGTGCCAAAGCCATGAATTTAAAATAAATGCAAAAAAAAAGTGTTATCACCCCTTTTAGCAAAGGGGAAGTCCCTGAAAATTACAATATTAACAGTACCCCTCTTAACTGAAACCCTGTGGTGAGAGATTTGGGAACACAGGTTGATAGCAACTTTAACTTGATCACCATGTGTCCACAGTGGTAAAGAAGGCCTTCTACGTTCCACATCTTATAAGTAAGGGCATCACATCCAGAGCTAAGGATGTTATAACTCCCCTGTACTCATCCCTTATTAGACCACTAATAGCGTACAATGCTCCTTTCTGTATGTACCTCACCAAACACCTGCAGCAGCTTGAGAGACCTCATAGTTTTCTCACCAGAAAAATTCAGGGCCTTCAACACATAACCTCCATGGACAGCCCGAAGGCCCTGTTACTGTACTCTGTATCTTATAGGCTGCTGAGAGGCGACCTGTGCCTGGCCTACAGAGCAGTCTCGGACCCTTTCCTTATGGAAATGCTGCACATCTGCAAATCAAATGGGACAAGATTCACTCGCTCTAGAGATCTTAACCTAGCCTATGACATTAACAGGTCATGTTGCAGAGACAGATATGTCTCCCAGAGATTGTCACTCCCCTGGAACACCCTCCAAATTCATGTAAAGCAGAGCTCCTCAATGACCCTATTTAAGTGTAACTTAGACAACTGGATGGTAGACTGTAAATTTACCCTATGGGTGTCGCATATGTCCCTCTTGGATAAGGGCAGTCAGTGCTGATCACAGACTCGTGTTGCTAATATGGACCATACAACTTGGTCAATAAGGGAACAAGGGTATAACATGGCTATGCTTATAAATGCCCTAGTGTCAATAGCCTAGTAACCTCCTATGAATCAATGAACCTAGGAACCTAGCTAAGTGTATTTAGACCAGCATTTCAGTAAAGAACACCACAGTGAAGCTGTAAACAGCAGATTACATTTGGATCCTAATAAAGTACGGCACTCACTTCATTTAATGTAGATATTATAGATGTGCACAATTGGGAATGTACTGACATGCTGCATTCCTTTAGCATTACAGTAAGACTTTTGCACTGAATGCAGATTTGGAATAAAGACAATAAAAGTATACATGAAATACATTTCACTGGTTTATAGTAAGCCGATAAACTAGATGTTGTGGAGGTGCAGCTCAGTTATTTGGCAAAGTTCGCACCTTGTGAGAATAATAAAATGGCATTCATGTCAATCTGTCTATTTGTGATTAAACGGATGTGTCAATGTGGAAATTTGTGTCTGCCAGGCATTAGAGATATACATTGCTGGGACTCAACTGTCCTGTTATACTTAAGTTTTGCAGGCATTATGGTTTGGAGTCATACATAAGGCTAAGGCTACATTTTTGACTTTGTATCCTTGACAGGAAAGTACATCTGTTAGAAAGGAATTTACATCTCTGCTTTGCTAAAAAAAAGACTATGCAGGCATTATAATGAATGAACATCAATATTGTTACTGTTTACTATAGTGCTGGAATAGATTTTCGAACATATTTTAGTTTAAAGAAAATAGGTAGGTATGGCTGAACTTCCATAACAAAGTGAGCGTAATTTATAGGAATGATGCAGAGTTTTTATACATGTTCCACTTTGTTTTAATAGTGAATAATAACAACAACAAGGGCAAAACACAGAATACATAGCAAATATAATACAGAAATCTAACCTTAAATTTATACAATTACATATATTATACACAATCCAGAGCAGTTGTTTCACTGGCCTGTCGGAACATAAAGAATTATAGCAAATCTCAAATGAAAAGTAATATAATAGATGAAGCACCTCCTGTAGTGGTGTATGGTGGCAAATCAAAAAGCAGTTAAATTATTAAAAACTGAGAGGTTTGCCAATTTGTTTTAATTTAAATTATGAGTTCTAAGATTTTCCTTGAAACTATAACCATGAATCTTTGCCATTAGAGCTGTTAGATAGGAATTTGAAACATTTAGAATATTCCATCTCAGTGAATGCATTCCAGTTTAAAGATTTGAGGTGCACCTAATTCTTAGTAATGCAGAATTTTAAAAGGTTCTAGAGTGATTGGGTAAATTATACATGTTCTAACTCACTTGCCCAAAGGTTCCTGGACTTCATTAACTCCAAAGCCTGAACCAGCTGGTTGACTCACCCATAATGGGCTCAAACATCCTGAATCTGTTGCACACCAACATGAGGGACTGCTGCCCCAGCCCCAGTGTGTGACCATCCCTGTTGAGATATGAAAAAAAATGTGTCTCACTAGAAGTCACTATAACACATGACCCCCCCCCCCCCCAGCAACAACTAGACTAAAAAACTTCTCCAAGGCCAATTACAACCCCTTACATGACAGCATAAATAGCTTCATTGCCCCACCCCCACTGATGGAACAGACACTTATGCTGAGTTATACACCAATGTTTTATACGAGCACCTGTACAATTGTATTGACACTGTCACACCTGATAGAACCGAAGGAAAAACAAACCTGGTGGTGGACAACTGCCATTAATAGGCTATACAATAAGAGAAAGAAATTGCTGTCTAAGAGTAGGAAGGAATGGTCTCAAAATTGGAAACACTCCCTCCTCAACTTAAACAAGTAAGACTCCTAATGAACTCCTCCAATGCTAACTATGAATTCAAATTAGCTTCCCTAACTAAAGACAACCACAAGGCATTCTTTAGTTACATCCTTAACCTCAACAGTAAGGCCTAGATTTGTGCTGAACTCATAGTTAATGGTACTACATATATAGAATCTGTGGATATGGCAAACCTGCTGGTTGACAGGTTCAGTGAAAGCTTCACTCCTCTGTCCCCACCATGTATACCCCCAAACATCCCTAACACCTGTCCTGCACCTAGTATCTCTGAGGAACAGGCTTTAAACACCCTCTCAAAGGCCAAAAACACAGCCTGTATGGGATCAGATAACATCTCGAGCTGTGTTCTGCATGGATTAAAAAAGGAATTATCATCACCTTTGGGCATGCTTTTCAATCACAGCCTAAGCACTGGCTTCATCCCAGCAGAATGAAAAACAGCTACCATCATCCCTTTGCACAAAGGGGTTTCATCTATGGACCCCAGGAACTACAGACCCATTAGCCTGACCAGCCTTATCTGCAAGGCCATGGAATGAATCATCATGGACCTTATTAACAAAGATATATGAAATGTCTAAATGCTCGACCCCATCCAGTTTGGCTTTGCCAAGGGGAGATCATGCCTGTTAAACTTAGTAGACGTCTTCGGGACAGTCACCAAAGCCCTAAATGATCACAAATCTGTGCATATGGCCTACCTAGACTTAGCCAAGGCCTTTGACACAATCCCCCACTCAGGTATCATTGATTAACTCACCCAACTGGGTATCAACCCATATATATTGTCAGGTGGGTTGCAAACCGGCTCACTGATAGAACTCATACGGTCAAAATAGGGGACTCCTCCAGCAGACCCATAGCCAGTGGTGTTCCACATGGATCAGTTCTGGGACCCCTACTGTTCAGAATCTACTTCTCTGAAGTACAGGCTAAAACTAAAGGACTGTGGCTGACAAAGTTTGCTGATGATTGCAAACTGGGAGAAATGATTAAAATCCCTAGCGATGTCAATATCCTGCAAGAAGGTCTTACGCAGACTAAGGACTAGTGCCAAAGTTATGGTCTTAAACTTAATGCAAAAAAATGCATTATTATCCCCTTCGGCAAGGGTGATGTTCCTGGAAACCACCTCATTAATAGCAATACCCTAAACACACAGTAACTGGTGAGATATCTGGGCACACAGATTGACAGCAACCTTAACTTTGATCACCATGTCTCTACAGTGGTAAGAAGGGTATTTTATATTGTTCATCTCATACATAAGGGCATTGCCTCCAGAAAAAAAGAGGTTATAACCCTCCTATACTCTTCCCTCATCAGGCCAATAATAGAGTACAATGCTCCCTTTGGTATGTTCCTTCCCAAACATCTGCACGATTAGAGAGACCACAAAGGTTCCTTATAAAGAAAATTCAGGGTCTTCAAGATCTGTCTTATGTGGACAGAATGAAATCATTGTCACTTTACTCTGTGTTATACAGACTGCTCAGAGGTGACCTGTACATTGCATATAGAGCAATCTCTGACAACTTTAATGGAAATATTGCACATTTGCAAGTCAAATGGCACATGGGTCACTCACTTAAAGGACTTAACCTGGTGTGCGACATCAACAGAACTTACTGGACAGACAGATTTGTCTCACAAAGGTTGCCCCACCTTTGGACAAGCTTCTTATTCATGTTAAACAAAGCCACCCGTTGGCCCTATTCAAGCATAATTTGGACAATTGGATGGGTAACTGGAAATTCACCCTGGGAGTTCCACCTGTGTCCCTTTTGGACAGGGACAACAGGTGCTGATTTTATTGTCTGTTTTAAGCAGACACCCTTGTGAACATGGGTTGAACTTGGCTAGACTTGCAAGCGCCCTGAGGCTGTTAGCCTAGCAACCTCCTATGAATGTTAGATCATTTTCTCAGATTAAGTATGTTGTACGGAATTTATATCTTAAGTACTGTTTTTCAAAACTCTGATTCTAGATCTGTTAGTTTGTTCCATTAATAAACAGCAAGTGATCAAGGACTGGTGCATCACTGTCATGGCAGAGAACCCCTTAACTAACATTCTACATTTCAAATACTTAGGCTTATGACTGACTCAGTCCAAACCTCTTCTTCAAGCATCACACTAAACAGGCTAATTTCAGGAAAAATTAGACACTGTTCTTGGCATGATTTTTTTTTTTGTAACACCCAAAGGGAAAGGAATCATTCTTGTCATTCTGAAATAAGACCTCTTCCTCTCATTGTGTCAGCCTACCATAAAACCTTTCCTTCCTACAAGCAGCTGCTGCCCACATCTACAAGTTTATCACATTAGCTTTTCAGTATGAATACCAGTAATCAGCCCTTTCAAGAACCAAATTGGTTGCAGCCAGCAAGTATATAATACTAGTATTAGGTTCTTTCATCTTTAAATTGTTGATCTCTAACCCATTCTTACTTCTTATAACTCTGCACATCATCTTCATTCTTACTGTAGTGGTGCTGTGGTCCTTAGAAGGTCACACAATAAATTCGTCCTTAGAAGGTCACACAATAAATTCAGCCATTCTGTCCATGACTTAACCATACTCAGCCCAGACCAAGGTTTTCCTTTCTATACACCAAGAGGTATTACTAACTATATAATGTTCTGTTCCCATCTACTAGTTTTACATGAAGAGAAAACAACTAGCTATTGTTGTGATCTTTGCGTAACCAACTAGGTACACTCTATAGCCCAACTTTCTTCTGTGCACACTGATTAGGAAATTCCAGGAATAATTAAAGTCTACTTGTTGCTTTGTAATTTAGTAAATATAGCTTAGATAAGACAAACTGAACTTCCAGAATTCTCATTTATGTAAATGTGTACATAGTAGTTGCTTTTTATGTTTTTAATCTAGTAATAATATAATAATAACAGTAGTATGCATTATTGCAATTATAACATTAATAATATTACTATATTTTGATATTATTTATATTCAGTTGTATATTGGTAATGATTTTCAGTATCTGGTCTTTAACAAGTGTATTTTATTCTTTTTATAATCCTTCATATTGAATGGCAGGGTTTGAAACCAAGGGTGAATCACAAGGGAGCTCACATACAGGTCATTAAAGAGAATAAATTCTGCAAAAGTCTCACCACTGGCAGTTATTACAGTTGTTATACCATGCCCAGATCTTTAGTTTTTAAGTTTTGGTTGATTTTACTTGTTTAATGTTTGAGTAATTAGCATGCATGGCCATCTGACCATGTATGTACAGTAGTAGTTGTCTTAGCACCTTGGTCATTTCTTGATGGTTTGTTGCATTTGACAGTTATACAGCCTGAGCTACGTGGCCAACCACCAGAAAATGCTAATTCAGTGTCCTAATAAGGACTAACTCTGCACACTATGCCTGATGTCTTCACTGATATTATGAACAATTTAAAATAGATTAAATATAGCAGTTACAGAAATCCAGCATTATTTATAGTTACTTCCATGTGGGGAGAGAAGTATAGTTGCAAATTCACAAATATAGTTATCTGTGGAGCTTTTAGGACACTTGAGTACTATGTATCAAGATTTGTTTCAAAATTCACCTGGTTCTCCGGTGGGCAATGTGTTGAATAACAAAAATGCTAAGGATTCCATTATTAATATTCTGAAAACTGTGTCCAACCCATTTAGTTCTACCAATAGTTCTGTTGTCATGGATGATCAAGGTAATGTGAATTTTAATAATTTACAATATATAAGGGTTGGCAGAAAAGCTAATCAACTATAAATCACTGATTTATAGGTTCATAGGTAGGTACTAGGCTATCTGCCTGAAGGCATTTATAAGCCAAGCCAGAATGTGTTGGCTTTTGCTGACCCCTTAGATTAGTTCCCTGTGCTTCTGTCCAGCAGAGCCACTGAAGTGAACCCAGAGGTAAACTTTCTGTTTCCCATCCACTCGTCAAGATTTCTTTTGAAGAGCGTTATCGAGGAGCTCTGCCTAATGTAGATTGGGATCTTGTTCCAAAGCATGGGAAGTCTCTGGGACAGGAATCTATCCCTCCAGTACATCCTATTTATTGTTGTGGTGAGGTTTAGATCCCTAGAGCGTGTAGCTCACGGGGATACAGTTTTCTTTAGGTGTAGCATGTCCATCAATTCTGGGTTGGACATGGCCTTGTATGTCAGGCAGAGATCACCTCTGAGTAGGCGGTATGCAACCGAGTATAGCTGTAATTTATTCAGTCGAGCTGCATAGAGCATCTGTTTGAGGCCAATGATCCTCTTGGTGAGGTACTTCTGTGGTCTTTCCAGCTGTTGCAGGTGTCTTGTAAGGTACATCCCAAATGGGGCATTGTACTCTATGATGGGTCTGATGAGTGATGAATAGAGGGGCACAATGACCTCTTTTGATCTGGATGCGAACCCTTTTGTGATTAGGTGGGCCACGTAGAAGGATTTTCTAACCACTTTGGCAATGTGATTATCAAAGGTGAGATTACTGTCTACTTGGGTCCCCAGATCCCTTATTACGTCTTCCGTATTTAGGGGACTACCACCTATGTGGTAGTTTGTGGGTACTTGCTTTTTCCAAAGGGGATGACTATGCACTTTTTGGCATTTAGCTTGAGGACATGATTTTGACACCAGGTATCTGTCTCAGTGAGACCCTTTTGGAGGATGTCGGTGTCAGCCAGAGAGTCAATTATAGCCCATAGTTTGCAGTCGTCTGCGAACTTGGTCAGCTATAGTCCTCCTGTGCTTGCCTGTACCTCTGAGAAGTATATGCCGAACAGGAGGGGTCCTAGGACTGAGAACTGGGGAACTCCACTTGTAACGATTTAGAGTTGGACCTAGCTCCTGCAACTCTCACCATGTGGGTTCTGTCCGTGAGCCAGTTGGCAACCCATCTTGTGATGTAGGGGTTTATGTTCAGGCTGGTGAGCTTGTCTATAATACCAGAATGTGGAATGGTGTTGAAGGCCTTTGTGAGGTCTAGGTAGGCTGTGTGTACCACCTTTCCATCATCTATAGCCTTGGTAATTGTCTCAAAGAAGTCCACCAGGTTTAGGAGGCATGATCTGCCCTTAACAAAGCTGAACTGGGTAGGGTCCAGTGTCTGGAGGTTCCCAATGTCTCTGTTAATGAGTTCCATGATGATGTGCTCCATAGCCTTGCAGACCAAGCTAGTCAGGCTTATAGGGCGATAGGTCCCGGGGTCTGTTGTGGCTCCACCTTTGTGGAGTGGAATAACCGCTGCTGTGCACCACTCTATGGGTACGTAACCTGTGGAGAGGCTGAGTTTGAACAGGGTGTTTAGGTGAGGGGTTAGTTGATATTTGAGCTCATGTAGGACGCAGCCTGGGACACTGTCCAGTCCTATTGATGCTGTGTTTTTGGCTTTGGAGAGGGCTGTTTTAACCTGAGTGTCTGTGATTTCAGGGACTCTACATTCTTCTGGTATGGTTATGGGCCTTTTTGGGGGTGAGAGGGGGTGAAGTTTGTGCTGAACCTGTCTGCCAGGATGTTGGCGATATTGGTCGGTTCTGTGTATTTTGTGCCATTCTGCACTAACTCTGAGCAGAACTGAGCATTGCCACCTTAGATTCCTGACATAGCTAAATAATGCCTTGTGGTTATCTTTGGAGTCCTTGGCAATTTTTCTTTCAAAGCTCGCCTTGGATGATTTTATGAGGGATCGTAGTTTCTTGCTGATACTGATCAGGGATGTCTTCCCTTCTTGGGATTTTACTCTTTTCTGTACTAGTTTCCTCCTTCTATTGTATAGCTTGTTTATAGCAGGAGTCCACCAGACTGGTTTCCTAGGAGTGAGTCTTGGTTTTGCTTGGGATGGCATGATCCATGCATTCTTGTAGGTGACCGTAGAATGTATTAGTAAAGAATTTTGCAGTTTGAACAGCGTTATCCTTCAGCATGGGGGCTTTGAAACTTTCCACCTCGGTCTTAAGTAACGTGAAGTTTGCTTTTGAAAAGTTTTTCAGGGTGGTTTTCTTGTCAGGGGGTGGGGGTGGAATGTGGATATCCAAAATGATTTGTTTATGGTCAGATCTAACCAGTGAGGGGTTGACCTCCAGTGTGGAACACCGGTCGCCCATGTTGGTGATGACCAGGTCCAATATGTTGTCACCTCTGGTGGGAGTGTTGACCAGTTGAACCAGGACGTTTGAGTTTATAAATTCTAGGAAATGTTGGGCAAGGGAGTTAGTACTTGAGTAGTTCTTTTAGTAGTTTTTTACTTCTTTTCTTTTCTGTTTTTTTAGTAGTTTTTTTACTTTCCAGCTGTCAACATGGTTTTAGACCCTCACACAACACTACCACTACCCTTGTTTCCTTTACTGATTACATTAACAAACAATGAAACCTAAATAATCTCTCTTCTGCTCTACTTATTGACCTGTCTAAAGCATTTGGCATGGTAAACCACCAGATTCTTATAAACATACTAAAATCTCTATCATTAGACCCACTTTCCATAAACTGGTTCCACTCCTACCTTGACAAATGACAGCAAGCAGTACTATGGCATAACACTCTATCCACCCATCTACCCGTTACCTTAGGTGTCCCTCAGGGGTCCATACTAGGACCTCTCCTCTTCTCCATATTTATAAGTGACCTTCATCTAGCTATCCCCCAAGCCACTTGCATACAATATGCTGATGACTCCACACTACTATGCTCAGCTACATCCTCCCAAGACCTTCACTCTCTCTCCCAGAAGGTATTCAACATAGTTGAACAATGGCTCACTCAGGGTTGCTTTCTTTTGAACCCAAAGAAAACAAAACTCCTCCTTTTCACTCCTACTCAAAAGTCCTCTCCTCTTCATTTCTCTGTGACATCCACCAATGGTACTATAATATCTCCAGACTCTACCACCAAACGTCTAGGTGTCACCATCGACTATAATCTGAACTTCGACATCCATATCAACAATACTAAAAAGACTGTTAACAAAAAAATTGGCACTCTCTATAGGATTAAAGCCTTCCTTTCTCCTACTGCCAAAACTACTATAGCTCACACTCATTTGATCTCTACACTCCTTTATACTTTTCAAATTTTTACTAATCTATCCAAGACTAACTTTAGCAAATTGGAATTGTCCTATAATAACATTGCAAGATTTGCAACAGGAAACCCATTTAGAACCCACCATTGTATAAATCTGAATCAGCTAGGATGGTTAGAACTACAACACCTGATTAAATTTCACCAACTAACCATTGCCCACAACATTCTTTACAAACCTTCTAATACTCCTAGTTTATCTAACCTTATCACCCCCTATAAAAATCTGAAGTCCTTACGCTCATCACACAAACTTCTTGTACACACCTCTAAATCTAATAACAGGGCTGGGGATTCTCTCTTCTCTCATACTGTAGGTAAATCCTGGAATCTTCTCCCTAATGACCTCTCCTCACTCACCTCTTTATCACTCTTCAAAAACAGACTTAAACTTTACCTCAAATCATTCTGGCTATGCCCCTGTACCAAACCAGACTAGTCATCTATCTCTTTAAACTTGACCTTGCCTATCCTGTACTCGCTATCCACTGTTACATCTTCCCTCTTATTATATTTTTCTCATGTCTCCCTTTTTTACACCCTTTCACTCCTCTATACATACCTTTTTTTCAAGTAAATTCTTAGTAACATCACTGCACAACTAACTTCCTTTCTCTACTACTGACTTTACCTGTATGATGTCCCTGTACCTTCAATTTGCACTGTTTATGACTCTTGCCCTCTTTGCGCACCCTATGCTAACCTCTTTGCTTTACTACACGTTACCATTGTTTGATTATTTTTATTATATTTGCTATTTTTTATTACAAAATCTGCTTTTTGTTGTTTGTACTTGTATTTGTATTTTATCATGTCTTGGAGCTTATCTCCCCGGGCCTCTACTGAAAATGGACATATAACCAGTTAGACTAGCCTGGTCAACAAATGTAAAATAAAATAAATAAATAAATAGTTATCCCAGTTAATGTTTGTATAATTGAAATCACCCAATATTAGGGTGTTTGGTAGGACCTTTATGTTTCCCAGTGTTTCCAGAAACGTGGAATGGAGGTCCTGGGACATGGTGGGTGATCTGTAGCAAGCTACAATTTGAATAGCAGTTTTGCCCATTGTTAGTTGCACGTGGATGATCTCTGAAGCATTGTGCTGTGCCACTAACCTGGAGGTGTGGGTATCCTTGATGAATATGGATACACCCCCACCTTTTGTATTTCGGTTTGGGTTCTGTGGCCGAAATGTATGGTATGAGTTGTAGCCTGGTAGTGCTGGGGTGCTCTCTGGATCCTTAAACCAGGTTTCTGTTACTGCACATATATCAATTTTTCTCCATACTGAGGAGTGCCTCGAGTGCATGCATTTTGAGGTTCAGACTTCTGGCATCGAGTAGCACTACTCTCAGTTTTTTGTTACTTGTGCTGTTTACGGCAGTAGGTTTGTCTTTTGAGCCTTGCCTAAAAAAAGGCACTATGGGGGTGGCAAGAGCCTTGGCCAGTATTCGAAAGCCTAAGGGTGACAGGTGCAAGCCGTCTCTAGCGAAGCAGCGTGGCTTGTTGAGCATGTCATCCAAGGTGGACAGCCACTGGATCTCATTTGAATGACACCAGAAACTTAGCCAATTGTTCGAGAATTTTTTCTTTATACCGTGGTATCATTCTTGGTGAGGACAGGATGCTACTGAGGTTCAGGGTCATATCGGTCTGGGCTACATGATCAGAGAGCTCTTCCATGTCTCTTTTCATGTAGTCCAGAGAGGTACGGCTCAGGTCATTCACACTAACATGGACAATGACAGAGTCATATTTGTACTTGTTCTGTAGTGACCTGAGTGCTTGTGTTATGTGGCAGATCCTGGCGCTTGACAGGCAGCTAACAGTAACCTTATCCTTACACAGAGATTTGTAACACAGCCCTGAATTCAGCACTAGCCTGAAAACTGGACTATACTAGCTTAGAAAGGTGGGAAACAAGTATATATATATATATATATATATATATATATATATATATATATATATATATATATATATATATATTTTAGAAAATAAAGCAGATAAACTCAAACACTTTAAATGTACAGAAAAGGATCCGAGTTGTAGTCAATGCCCCTAGTAATAAAGAAGGAAGAAACCAATAAAACAGAGTAGCACTTCGTATAACTATTGAACAATCCAAAAAGTGCCAGGGACCATTGAAACACAGTTCGCACAGTTTATTCCAAAAATTAACTTAAGATAACACGAAAATTATGTAGCAACCAACAGTATAAACGCTCTTGAAATCAGTACACCATATACGCGTTTTCGTCCTTGCATATAGGACTTCATCAGACAAATTGCTTCAGTTAAAACACATTTAAATAACAAATGGAATAAAATTCATTAAATTAATTATCCATTGAACTCTCTCTGTTAGAATTCAAATAAACAAATCACTGTGCATGGTTCATGAATATTAATGCCTACCTTCTTAAAGTGCAAAAGTGCCTATTGTGATTAAAAACATTAAAAATGTACCAATATTATGTGCTTTCTTTGTTAAAACTGTCATGAAATTTAATTTTGTGAAAATTATTAATTAAAACACTCGAATGTTGGATGATAAATAATAAATAAATAAATACTTTGGTTAAAATTGAATTAATACATTGAAATTTCCTATATAGAGCCTGATATCTGACAATGTATCTGTGGTATATTGGCTCCCTCTAGTGTCCATAATAAAAACTACACTACAATTTACTAGCTCTTATCTTAAGTAATGGGGAAATTGTTAAAAAGTCATTAATTCCTGGTTTTGTATTAGAGTCAAGGTTGACCTGCCACCAAAGTTCCCTACTTTCCAATATTTCCTCCCAAAGGCCACCCCTTGTGTCTGGCTTGATTTGGTCCAACACATAAAATTCAAACTTATACTCCAAACAGGTGATGGTATGTTTGTATAATAAAGAAGGAAGAAACAAATTCATGATAACATATGTAAGTTATGCTTTAAACAATGTTTGGCATGTAATATACTACCTAAAAGGTTGTGGCTTTTTAAATCTCCAAATGGTATCAAAATTTCTGATGCCATTTTTTTTAATTAAAAGAGTTCTTTAATGTGACCAGTTGTAGTTCAATGGGGCTGTTAATTAAATGTAATCTGAGGCAATTGAGGCAATTGCCTGAGGACATTAAACAGACAACAGAATTAAGTGCACTTCAGAAGTTTTTTAACTTCAAAAACAGTTATGATTTAATATTGGCAGCAGTAGAGAGGCATGTTCAGTCAGAGATTTTTTAAAAAAAACAGAAGAAAATCAAAAGAGACATGGTTTCATATGTGACTAAGAAGGATTATGTGCTTCCTATGAATAATGGCTTTGCAGCAGGGCATGATAAGGAGAACAGCTGAGAAACTGCTCTCAGTTCTGCCAGCAGATTTCAGACTGGATCAGTTTGTTCTATTCCATCATAGAATAGTAAAGCTAATGAAAATACAGTATAATTTTTAAAACTTCTATTACCCAGAAGATCACCATGTCTGGCTGTTCATCACAACAACTCGCCACTGTTATACAGCTAAATAGTGCAGGGACAGGCAACCAATGTCAACAACAAATATACAAGGAGTGTCAGCAGGAGGGGGGGGAAAGCCGAGGTCAGAATGATGGTAGAGGATGAGACAGAAGGAGATAATAACTGACTAACCATTCTTGTCAAGACACTTCATCTATATGGAATTTGACAGACATCACATTTTCTGGAGAGCAATTATAAATGTTGAATTATGGTTTTACTTTTTTTCTTAGCTAAAACAGTGAATCTGATAGATATTTTAATTAAATTAAGGATATTTACTAGAAAACATAGCATAGATTTTTTGTTGCAAAATTTAAAAACATCTCAAGATATTTTACACAAAACCTGTCAGTGTAATCCACCATTGATACATCCAGTAAACACTTTTTAACTGTATGTGAGAAAGAATTGTGAACTAAATTGAACAAAAAGTGCAATATTTCTTATTATACAATGACCCCCCATTAGTATTCAAAAAACGTGCATGCTGATTGGTCAGCGTGCACGTTGCAAATCAGAGTTATAGTAATAGAAAAAGGTCTGGTCGGCCGGACTTTTTCCATTACTATAACTCTTTTTTTTTTTTTTTACAGCAACGGAGAACGCAAGATCTCCGTTGCTTCACATTAACATAGCGAGAAAAAAAAGCAACGGAGATTCTCCGTTGCTTTTTTTAATGCTGTCTTGCTATGTTAAACTCGTTTAACATAGCGAGACAGTTTGTAAAAAGCAATGGAGATCTTGCTTTCTCCGTTGCTTTTTACAAACTGTTTCGCTATGTTAAATGGGTTTAACATAGCGAGACAGCTTTAAAAAAAGCAAAGGCTCCATTGCTTTTTTTTATAGTTGTCTCACTATGTTAAACCCATTTAACATAGTGAAACAATTTATTTTCACAAACTGTTTCGCTATGTTAAATGGGTTTAACATAGCGAGACAGCTTTAAAAAAAGCAACGGCTCTGTTGCTTTTTTTAAAGCTGTCTCGCTATGTTAAACCCATTTAACATAACAAAACAGTTTGTAAAATGCAACGGACATCTTGCTTTTTCCATTGCTTTTGCCCACAGCTCTGATGTACTGCGTAGGCATACACATGCTCAGTACATCAGAACTGCCGCAGAATACCAGACAGCTGTGGAAGGGCAGCAAGGAAGCATTATACAATGCCATTATTTAAGAAGATTAATTATTTTTTTTCTTAAATGTCATTGTATAATAGCAATAACCCACTTCTGGGTGTGGGTAATGCTGGATTTACCCACGGTTGGCTTTGTTTGGTCACTCGGGCTTCGCTCTCGTGACCAAACCACACCTACCGTGGGTAAATCCAGCATTACCCACACCCAGGCGTGGGTTATTGCTATATTATAATCTCAATCAACAACAGATTAATGCTATAAATTAATTAAGATTAATTAATATTATCAGATTTATGAAAGCTGATAAAGGGGGGGGAGTGTTAATTATGTAGAGAGAGCAATATAACAAAAGCATAGAACAATGCAACAAAAGCATGGAGAGTTTGTTAAACAATGACGATGATTATAATATTGTTAATTTAGTTGATGTACATGTTAGTTATAATATGATTATGATAGGCTTTTAGATACGTTATGAGAGAAACACACAGATTTCAACTTATATAATTTTTACATGTAGATAAGTCAAGGATAGGGCAATGTTAGAAATTTCAAAATTATATAAAAATAATATAAACCCACTTCTTAAAAGCATCATATCAATGCATGGTTGTGCTACATTTAGAGTTTGTCTTGCAACCTTTAGTCAAAAATGTGGGGTTCTTTTTATGTGATTATTGTTTTTTTTTAGACAAGACTTCACCATATGATGTGTAATAATGAAATTATGTTAAGATTAATATATGTTGTACATACCTTAACTGATATTGTTCTGAATAATATTTGCTTGTATTTAATAGATATTTTAAACTAATATTGTTTTGAATAATGTTTTTTACCTATATTCAGTTATTTTAGTTAAATGAATTGATTGAACTCATTACTTATTTATTTTAATGTTTCGATATTCATGAGAAGTGTTATTTAATGTTGGGCATTGGTTAATTTTGCACCAATGATTTTAAAGTTTTGACTTTTTAAACTGTGGAGTTTTAGGTTAATTGTTCTGAAGAAGTCATTCAGTTTGATGAAAGCGCTTAACCTGTGGATAACTTTTTGTTAATAAATTTCCTTCTGTGGACTCGCAACGCTGTGCTCTTTTTTGGATTATTGGTTGTATTTTGAGCACATTTAACACCATTGTTTTGGATCTAGTTAACTTTTGGTGTTTGTTGCTATGGGGTCCCCAGATTCCTTCAGTCTCTCTCTCTCCTTTAATGGATTCTGGCCAGCCAGAGATTGCAGCCTTGAAGAAGGAAGTGGCTGAGCTCAAAGGAGAGCTTACTAGATTGACTGAACTGTTTACTCAAAGTAGCAAAATTAACACTGGACATATTTCCCTTTCTACTCCCAATGGGTCTAAAAGGGGTAATGATGACAATATAGGTGATAATAGTATTCAGGAAGATTGCATTCAGCATCACCATTTTAAGAGAACGGTTGACGTCACCACGACGGCAGAAATCCATGATGGAAGTGTACGAGTGGGTCAGGTTTTGAACGCTGACAATGGATGCGGTGTTTTACAGCAAAAACAACCCTTCAAAAGTAACTGTGTTGTTCAATTTGATGGGGAAATTGAACCAAACCCTGTCGAAAGTGACAAAGTGACACGACGCTGTGAGAACTCTATTTTTTCTAATACAGGTACTGTTGCTAACCCTTTGCCTGATAAAACTGGTGCTGTTTATGATTTCAGTAATTTTAGTCGAACTCCTATTCAGAGAGGGGGTGTTGACAATCATGCAATATGTGGAAAGTGTTCTTGTAAGACTGGTTTGAATGGGCATAATGGTAATGTTAATAAACTGGTTGAAAGAGGATGTTACATCAACAATGGCTCTACACGAGAAACAAACAATTGCAAGGACAGTGGGCATTTTAAAAAATCCAATGATACTTTTGGTAAATTACTACAGAGACATTTCTCCTTTCAAGATGCTGGTTCCAGACTCGACAAAGTGCCTTCCATTAACAGAGTTGGAGAGCAGCCCAATTATCCATCTTTAAGAGAAATGATTTATGCTTTTGAAAAGAAGTTATTTAAATTTAAACTATGTGAAATGGAAATTTGCTATTTAAGTGAATGTATCAAACAATGTTTAATTCCACAAGGGTTGAGAGTGTATAAATTTCCCTATGGTATTTATTACGATGCTGGGACTGTCAAAAAGTTTTCAGAGATGTTTGACAAATGGGGTTTGGAATTATTGGGTAAAACTGTGGATTCTTATGAGGATATGGTTAATGTATTGAGGGAGGAGGTGAATACACTAAATGAAAAAATCAATACTGATTTATTATTTTCACAATATGAAAATTTGTATTATAAAATCATCAGTAGGGTGGACCAAAACTGTGACGATATTTTTAAGAAGAAAGTTAAGAAAATGGAAAGGGACAGTAAACAGTATAAATCACACAAAGTATATCCTACTGATAAATTGTTTTTCTATATGGAGCAAGAACAGGAACATGGGTCTATTGGAATAGATGGTAAAGTACATTCTGGTCCCAATTTCAGTACTGTACTAGATGAAGGAAATTCTGGGGAAAATGAGCCTGACTGTTTTTCTTACACTCAGGATTTTCAAGTTCCCAGACGCTCAGAAAGAATAACCAAATGCCGACAAGGGACGAACAAGACCTACAGCAGGGTAGTAAAACAAAATTACGGTTACAACAAATGGTAGACAATACAGTCCAAATACAAAGTTTGGACAATATCAAATATAGCTTACATGGTTTCAACATTTATAATTATGCCAGCTTTCCTATTACCAAATAATTATTTTCCTTGTTTTCCAAGGGGATCAAGTTCGTTCCTACATACATGCCTGATATAGCTTCAGTAATGGTTGATTTTCAAATATATTTAAGAAAATTAAATTTGAACCTTATTTTTTCAGATAAATTGAACAAGGGTAAAACTAATGATACTCTCAAGAGAAGTAGTACCTTTAATCCACCCCTACATCCTTTAATTGTGGCTTATGTAAAACTTGTCAAGGAAGATTTGTATAAGACATGTGGGGAGAAAAGGAGAATGTTTCACAACTTAAACCCCAAAGAAAAGAGTCTCCTGGAGAGTCTCAGGCAAAACAAGAGTATTAGAATTATGACTCCTGACAAAGGTGGGGGGGTGGTTATATATAGTATGGCAGACTACAATAATGATATGCAACATATATTATTCCAAGAGGACAGGTATTCTGTATGTTCAAAAAATGAAATCAATATTTCTTATCGTAGGCTGGATAGTTATTTATACGAATATTTATTAGATCAGAGAATTTCTAAGGATGAATACAACTTTTTGTATAATAAATATCCAAAAATTCCTATGATTTTCGGAATACCCAAGGTGCATAAAAATTTAAAGAAGCCACCTTTTAGACCTATAGTTGCAGCTGCTGGCTCTAAAACCCATAATTTAATGGTGTATGTGGATAAAAAATTGAAATATGTTGTCAGTAAATTTCCACATTTACTCAAAGATTCTTGGGATTTTTTGGGTCAGATAAAGCTGGACCTGTGGTTACCAGATTGCTGGTTTCTCACTATAGATGTACAAGACCTTTTTTCTTGCATCCCAAAAGATGAAGGTTTAAGTCTTTTCGAGGGGGTTTTATTCACCTATTCATCTTTAAAATCAGATGAAGTTTTACTCTTATGTGAGCTTATGAGCTTGTTTTGGACAACAATTTTATATTTTTTGGTGGCGAATACTATAAACAGTTAAAGGGAGTAGCGATGGGTGCTACTTGCACCCCCCTTTACGTTAACCTGGTCCTCCTAGGTTGGGAGCAAAAATACATTTTTTTCACATAAAAGATTTTCTTCATGCATTTCTTACTACGGTAGGTTTTTGGACGATATTTCTATTTTATGGAAGGGAAGTGTAGATGAAATTTCAGAGTTTGTGAACTATATTAACCAGACTACAGACTATTTAAAGTTTACCTTCCAGTGTCATCAGCAGGAAATTAACTTTTTTGATATTAAGATTTTTAAAAATCAGGATTGTTTTCATTCAAAAATCTACAGTAAAAATACTTTTTGTAATGCATACTTACATTATAATAGTCATCATCCTGCCTACCAGAAAAAAAGTATTATAAAGGGTCAGGCTGTCAGGGTAGCCAGGATGACTACTATGAAGAATGATATAACAGCAGAGTTCAGGAATTTAAGGACTATGTTTTTGGAAAGAGGATACCCGGGCCATTTTATTGACCCTATTCTTGAGGAGGTCATTGGTAAATGGGGTACCCTTTATAAACCACTATTAGGTGCTAGTGAAGGAAGGTCTGGTTTTGTAAATAATGAAGAAAATGTTCAGAATACCATCAATTTTCAGCAAGCATGTGTGGTTCAATTTTGTCCCTTATATTCTCACATTAAGGGTACCATGACAAAAAATTGAAACATTTTCAGAACCAACCCTGAGGTAGTTCGTATTCTTGGTGACAAACCTATATTTTCCACCAAGGTAGGTAGTAACGTCAAAACCTTGGTGGAATCCAGTAGAAATCCAAACAATAGGCAGGGGAATACAATTGGTACTAAAGCATGTGGAAGGTGTCTGTACTGTCCCTACATATTATTAGATAGTGACATCATTTTAGGTAATTCAAATAGAAGTCACATTTTTTTAAAAAATGGTAACTGTTGTTCAAATAAATTAGTGTATATATTGCCCAATGTATCAACTGTCCGTCTTTTTATATTGGTAAGATGGAAAGAATGTTGAAAAATAGGGTATACGAACATCTTTATGACATCAAAAATGAAAAAAAATACCAATGCTTTATATAAACACAGTATTCTGTGTAAGAACTTTAAGTGTTTCAAGTTTGGTATACTTGATTTTGTCAAAACTGATATGAGGGGAGGTGATTGGCAGAATATATTGCACAAAAAAAGAGTTGATGTGGCAACTTAGATTGGCGGCTGATCACCCTCCAGGCATAAACGAACATATTTCTATAATACCTATATTAAAGGAAAAGGCAGAATCAGTTTAAATATGTGTATTATTATTATTATTATATATGATTTTGAAATATCATTTTTTATATATATTACATATATATAAATACAAAAATAATTTTTATTTTTATTTTTATTATACAAGGATCTTTACTCAATAAATGTATCAACAGGGGGTGTATATATATATATATATATATATATATATGTATAAAAAATGTTTTTTACGTATATTCAGTTATTTTAGTTAAATGAATTGATTGAACTCATTACTTATTTATTTTAATGTTTCGATATTCATGAGAAGTGTTATTTAATGTTGGGCATTGGTTAATTTTGCACCAATGATTTTAAAGTTTTGACTATTTAAACTGTGGAGTTTTAGGTTAATTGTTTTGAAAAAGTCATTCAGTTTGATGAAAGCGCTTAACCTGTGGATAACTTTTTGTTAATAAATTTCCTTCTGTGGACTCACAACGCTGTGCTCTTTTTTGGATTATTGTTTTGAATAATATTTGCTTGTATTTAATAGATGTTTTAAAGTGAATAATGGACTTGCTGTGGTGGCTTCTGTTGTCCTCTCTTATGCCAATTTGGCTTTGGGTTGGTGGGAATAACAGTTTTTGAAAATTATAGTATTGTTTGAAAATGTGACATTTTATAAAATATTTGCTGATGACCTTTTTCATATCGGGGCAGGTTCATATAATCAAATTCAGCATGTTATTGTCCAATGAAACAAAACTACTTCCCTTTTAAGATTTATTAATGGAGATAACATGGATGTGGCTAATTGTTAGATATCACTGTTGAGAAAGACTTAATAAACCTTTCTCCAGTAGTGTATTTAGAGACACAACCTTTTTATAAATTATTTGCATTTTAAAAGTGCACTTCCTAAATATATTAAAAGGCCTCAAGATTAACAACAGGTGAAAATAAATGGTTTGTTGAATTAAATTTAGCCCTGTGTTTCTAATGCTTAGTCAAACAGTTCACTTGTGCTGTGCTGATGAGGCCATAAGAAGGCCAAAACATGCATGTCCACAGCTAGTGGAGTTTGGCTTTAAAGGCCTGAATTTGTCCATTAAAATGACTTAAAAAGTTACGGGCATTCAGAATCGCCATATAGCTGAAACACCTGATGTTCATAA